>NC_057801.1:171412968-171484758 GCF_018294505.1 Triticum aestivum | reverse complement strand
GGCAGTGGGGAGTGATTTCGGGGAGGGCGGGCCGACGTAGTGGCACGGGCCGGCCGCGGGCGGCGAGGGTTGGTGGTTCGGCCAGTGGTGGCTGGCAGCTCAGGGGTGTGGAGTTTGATGATAAATTTTAGGCCCTTGATTTCGTATCCAACGGCTAGAAAATCTAATAACCAGAGATGAAAAAGTCAGTCGACTGACGTCTAGCCTCACCCCGCACGTACACATGCACGCACGCAAGACACGCATGCATGCAGGTGTGCAACACTGACACGTACACATGCACGCATGCTGGCATGCAACACTGACACGTACACATGTACTCACGAACACACGCACGTACGCACCCATGCATGCAACACTGAAATGTACTCTTGCACGCACGTAACACTCGCACGCCTGCATGCACACAGCACACGACGCACGACACACGCTCAACCTATACTTGCGTGCACCCTTTGTTAAGGACATGGATTGTTACGGGTATTAATCAATCTTATTTGTGATAAGCAGAACATTGATGTTTGCAGTGGTCTTTATGAATCACAACGTATCAAACGGGCTATCAACATAGTAGGCTTATCTACATGAAAAAGATGACGTCACACTCAATGAACAATCATCGGTTTATGAAATGCCCGCATCTAACCGCCCTAGCCCACCAAAGGTTCCTCTGCTGTGCGCTGCCTGCGTTGGGTCACTGACATGCAGGCCATGCACCCAAAGAGCCCACACGTCAGTGGAAGAATGGCGCGGTGTCCTAGGTCAGAGTCGAGGGCGCCACTCGCTGCACGCCCGGCTAAACACGCCTCAATGCCGCATTCAAACTCCTCCATGAAACCCGCCCGTGTGGAAGCCGAGAAACCCACCCTGGACACACGTCCATTCATGACCGGGCCGGTGTTAAACGCAACGCCAACCGAGCTCCTCCTTTCCGCCGTCTATTTAATCTCCTATTTAAATGAGGCCAAACGCCGGCCAAGAATCGCACACCTCCGCCGCTCCCCTATCTCCTCCACCATTTTGCCCACTCTTACAATGGCTTACAAAAAGTAGTTATTCCGCATCCAATCCGGCTGGGTAGCCCGCCGGATACGAGCTATGCAGCTCGCTGATCCACCTCCCTTCCCTCGCCTGACGGAGCCAGTTGCCGCCCCAAGCCGGCGCGCGGTTCAGCAACTCGCCACTCCAAGCCAGCTCGACGACGAGCGGCGCACGGGAGTCATTGCTGTCATCCACGCTGCCGCCTCGTACCGCGTCTCCCATTTCTGTGGCCGAGACTCCCATGCTAGCGGCCGTGCCATGCAAGCAGCGACAGAAGCCGGGTGCACGGAGAGTGACAAGTCGGTGGCCAGCGCCTCCGCGTCCGCCGCCATCATCAAGGAGAAGTAGAACACGGGAGGCCGCTACCGCTTGGGTCCCATGAAGGCCACCGCGGAGGCGACGCTGGCGTACACAGCATGTGTCTTGCCGGATCCTTTTGTTGCGAGGACCTTTGTCAACCCCGCATGGGCTCCACGGAAGAGGGGAATATTAGGATGAACTCGAGCCGGTGCCGGCCATGGCAAAGTAGTGGCCGGTGATGAACTCGAACCGGTGCCGGCCACCATCATCTTTGGTACCAGCCAATGATATCAGTTGGGCAGTAGGGAAGCGAGCCGTCCTTTGCACTAAAGCATATACCTCCAGGGCTCCCGGCAGTCTGGTGATCGTGCTGCCGGACATGAGGAACACAAATCGATCGGTGGGCAACCATTTAGGCCAGGTATTATATACCTGTGCTGTCCAAAACTAGCACCGCATAGTTCACTTGAATGTAATGAAATCCGTCATGTTTGTATGAAAATCGGATATTTTATATGATTCCCGTTGTTGTTTATATGAAATATCAGTTTGTCAACGTGTTTGCGTGAATTTCGTCCGGTTGGTTGAGTTGCTGTCATAATGTGTGCGGCTACGGTTGGATGGCGTAATTTGCGGGTCGCCGGTCGGTCTGCGGGCGGCTCGGGCAACGTTATGGGACAAAAAAACACAGCTCGTGCGAGCTCGTCTCCAACGTGTGCGCTAGAGGATGCATGATAGCATGAGCACCCGAGCCATTCCTCGTTCATCGGTGGCAAAGGCATCGGTGCACAAAAGGGTCGCCAATATTTTGGCTACCCTGGGCCGCCAATATTTTGGCTACCCTGGGCAAGATCCAAACAACCCCTCCCAACAGATTCAAATCCCTTGTTCCCCGTGGAATTTTTGCCATGTGTTGTTTTCATGGACTAGCAAGATGCCCGTGCATTACACGGAACATCAAGATGCATTTTTTACAAACTCCCGCATGCATGCAAGGGATAATTAATGTCCTCCTTTGCTAGTACCATGAGGCAAACACCATTAATATTGCATCGATTAGTGTTAGTGGCCTTGTATATCTACAAATTGTAATTTTGATAGTGGCCCCTTGTACATAAAAATGGAGGGAGAAAGATGAGAGATAAGGTGAGGAGGACTGGGGCGTGGTGGTGACTGGTGGTCGGACTGGGCGGAGGCATGGGGATTGACGACGCATTATGTCTAGGTTTGTATCTCTCTCTCTCACACACACGTAGGTGGGGGACATGCACAAAGAGAAGAGGTGCACGCACCGCGCACGTACTCCCGTCTCTTTCCCAACCACACCCGCACGGGTACACGGTGGAGCTCATTTCTGTACGAAAAAGGCAGCCCACGTGGTAATTTTGGCACGTGTACTGGTTGTCCACTTGGTGGAGGGAGTATCGTCTACCACGGGTGAACAAAAAAATTGTGACTTGACGTGTTATGTTAAAAAAAAGAGGCAAACCATGTGGGGCCTACCTTAGAGGCAAGGCTCTATACACTGGAGTACTTTTGATGTGTCCCGTCAATTCGCAGAACGAGGAGAAGCTTTCTTAGGGCCCGTTTGGATCTTCTTCAGCTTCACGAAATAGCCAGCTTCCTGAGAAGCCAGCCCCCGCCAGCTTCTGACGGGAGAAGAATGCGTTCGGCATCGATGAGCAGCTCTTCTCCATCATCATGTGCTGACAGCCCAGGAAGTGAGTTTGAGGCCCAGTTTGGTGGCTTGTAACGAGAGGAAAACAGATCGAGCGAAGGAAAACGGTTCGCATCGAGGCACTTCGGAAGGGCATTTCCATGTAATTACAAGCAACTTCTCCTTCTCCTTAACGTGAAGCTGCACTTCTGCTGCTCCTAGGATTTGTGCTGCGGGTCGGTCGATCTCCTGGAGCGGGATTCTAGGAGCTGAACCTTTCGGGCGGCTTCTCGCGGGCTTCTCATGAAGCTAGAAGTCGGAAGAGTTCCGAACGGGCCCTTAGTACGCCGTCTCCCGCACCCACGGGCGCGGTGTCTCGCAAGATGAGGTGAAGCTTGCTTACGAGTAGTAGTAGTAGTACTCCTACTACTGTACGCCTTACGCATGCTCCCTCGCCCACGCACGCGGTGGCTCGTAGCACGAGGAGAAAATTTTACTACTCCCTCCGTTTACTCCTCGTCCTTACTACGTACCTTGGTTAGTACTCCCTCCATTTACTTATACAAGGCCACTATAAAAGAGTACATTTTGCATCTATACAAGGCCACAAATAGTAATCGAGACAAAAGTTACTACTCCCTCCTTTCTAGTTTGAGCTAAATTTCAAAATCTCTCCAACCAAGGTAGATGGTGAGTGGTCGAATTAATTTCGTAGTTCACACAAGTAATTAGTATGCTCGTTTTGCTCAAGAATTTATGTTTACCGAGGCATTAATTAGAACGAATGCATGAATGACCACTAAATTTCCATGAACTTGTACATGCATTGGTTAGTTTCCTCTTGACACTGCTTGCGTCGGGTGATCTAACGCACCTCAAAATCCAACATGTAATGGTACTACTACTTGTATAGTAGAATTGAGACTTATCAAATGGAAAAATGAATGTTTTTTAGATGAGCCCTATAAATCCTAGTGGGTATGTACTCCGTAAGAACAGATTTTTCCAAAACTAAGTCGCTCCCTTTCATGAATTCTATAGTATACTCCTCTGTCGACGCTCCCTTTCATGAATTCTGTACTTCCTTTCGTCGACATGTGGGACATATAACAACCGGGTCGACGTGTCAAGCACCAAATAACAGTGCAAAACAGCAGGGGGACGCACCCCACTCGTACCGGCCCAGTAGTAGTAATGAGCAATGAGACGTCAAATCACAATGCCGCACCTTCCCAGACAGACGAAGCAACCATTATTTCACACTTCGGTTCGCCATCATATCAAACCACGTAGTCTTGCTTCTGCCTCAAGAGGGACACGCGCATCGCCTTGGTACATCATGACACGTGGGACCGCATGACAGGCCATGCTCCCCCACCGATTGCTCGGTAAAATCACCTCATTTTTACTATACTTCCTCCGTATCGGTTTACTACATGGCATGCACATCGTTCTAGGTTGAGAATTTAAATGGCTATAGATGTGATGAATAGTACTCTAGCCTTTTAAAAATGTATACTTTTGTACAGTAGTACTATCGATGGATTGCACCATGGAGCAAAAATTGAAATTAAAAAAAAGGTGGTACATATAGAGAGCGCTCGTCGCCAAATTATGCATATAGTACTATTAAAAAAGCTAGTACGTGCTTAATTGGGGTGCTAAATTCTATTAAAGAAATACTAGTAGTATGTATCATACTGAGGAGTTAAAGTAACGAGAAGAAACATAACATAGTTCTGCTGCGGCTCAGCACAACACACCCTTCAAATTCAACTAAGCACACCTGAAATTAAACTATGCAACTAATCCGGTAGACACTGCATTAGAACCACCATGAGCAACGATATTGACACCTTACTCACTCGGAGGAGTCCTCGTCCACGTCCTTGACTTCGTCCTTGTCCCTCTTCCTCTTGGCTGATACTTCTTTGCTTGAACCGCACACTTGGCTCTTGCTCTTCATCCAACCCTTGTAGATATTGAAACAAAGGTAGCCATCCATTGCAGCATAGTGGATGTGGTCTATATCTAGTACATTCCGCTGCCATGCATGACGATGAAACGTGTAATGAGGTTTCTCCAGTTTATCGTACGAAGGATGAACCATGGCTCCTGCCAAGGTCAGCATTGAAGGCTGGCCACCGAAGGGCAGCAGCCGATTCTTCTAGAGGTCGAAGGGGTTGCCTACAACGAGGCCTATCCGACCCAGGACTTCTTTGTCGTCCGTAAAGTCTACAGTAACAAATTTTACTAGGTTGCTCTCGAGGAAGTTCTTAAAATCCAGGCATTCAACATCGGCATGGAATATGTGGTAGACAAAGCATAACTCATGCACGCAAACCTGGATCATGGCGGGCTTCTTCCTCTCTTCGTCCTTTAGATCCTTCTCTCGTCCTAGGACTGTGGTGTACTCAACATCTAGCCCAGCGACCCACTCATCATGTGAGTTATCGAACATGCGTCTGAAGCGAGAAAGGCATCCTTTCACAGTCGCGGAAGAACGGGTGTAGATGACGTCGAACTCATCGTCGGTGATGGTTCTAACCTTGTACTCACCGCTGATCATGGAGATTTGGGACGCCATGGATTTGGGAGGAGGGTTAGGATTAGTGGAACTGCCGTAATGTGAAAGGACGGGACGACTAGGAGCGAACCGCCGTATTAAAGGACGTGCGGGGACGAGTAGGGGCGAACTGCCAGCGTGCGAACGGTAGGGTAGTGGCTTTCCATCCTCCCATGATACGGGCTTCCGAGAGCCCTTGGATCTGAGATCGAACGTTTGCATGGCGTGATTCTAGACCTATGGGTGAATATCCTATCCTGGAGGGTTATTCTGCAAATTTTTAGCAACTTAGCATGCGACTGTTTGATATCAGATCCAAGGGTTGCCAGCAGCCCGTATCATGGTCGCGCCTACCATGACTGTCGCATCGCTCAGGCGGTCACGCCCTTGGAGATTTCACACATTGCATTAGGCTATCTGATGTTGGCATGTCATACATAGTCATCACTTAGTCACTCATACTACAACAAGGTTAGCTATAATGTTGGCTATAAGTGTATTTTTTTACTTCTCTCTATCTCTTTCTTCGTACTCTAGTATTTGTTGCATTTTCCAAGGAGTGACCTCTTCCAATGAAATGGTTCTTAGATGAGGTGCTAAGGGCATTAAATGGCTTAGCAATCAAGTCCCCAATGCATAGGTGCTTATTAGTAGTTTTTTGTTGCTAAGTTTGCTTCATTTAATTAGCTATAGACTCAAAATTGTCTTTTCACCTACGTACACGCGCTTAGCACCATTTCTTCCTTGGGTCACCAAACTTGCCACATCAGACTTTATGCCGATGTGGCAAGCTTAGCACCTGTAGGAGCAAGTAAGTACTACAATAGTGGGCTATAAGCCCGCTTTACATGGCATTTTTGCATGTGTGGAGGAAAGAGGCAAGGAAAAAGTGGAGAAGTGGGCTCTCATGCAAGAGCCAGCCTCAACTACATGGTGGAGCATTGGGAGAGGCACTTGTATGGAGGTGGTCAGGAATCGGGAGACTCACGCCGGTCGTAGCGCCGCAGTTAAAATGAAAATGGCAAGTCAAATCATGGGGCGCCACCTGTCCAGCAGTAACTCGCTGTCAAATCACACAGCCCTATGTTTGTAGCAGCCTACTCCCTCGTCTTCTCGCGTCTCTGTCGAACCGACTAGGCAGAACTGCCCTGCCTACCATGCAGGAAAAGCCCCACCCTCGACTTTTAAATGCAACTACATCTGATTAAGAATCCAATGATATAGTAGTACTTTTTGTGACATAGTAACTCATATTTAGTTAGTCAAATGGATGACCTCGAACTACGTGCACGCCCTGTAAATCGAGACGTCTAAAAATAAAAAACTGAGACGGAGAGGGTAGTTCAGCACATATCTTTTTAGATCAATATAGTCGGGATTCGCCAAGGAACAAAACCAAGTGGTAGGCTGCTCCTGTCGTGTTGGCATAGCAACTCAAGCAGGGTCAGTCCGCACACGAAATGGCGACACACTTAACAGGGCAGTCCCTTAACAGGACCCCTTTGGCCGACATGTGGCTCATCCACCGTCTTGTTCCACGTGCGATGCACCAAATTACAGTTCGGAGCAGCGGTTGGAACTGGAGGCACCCCGGTCGTAACGCCGCAGTAGTAGAAAATGAGCGACGAGGGGTCAAATCACAAAGCCCCACCTTTCCCGCATTAAGCTGGACGGACGAACCAACCATCATTTCACTCTAGGGCGCAAAAGTATAAATAAAAGAGAAAACAATGATGCATGCGGCGGCTACCTAGGGCTCCCGAGGGTAGGGGTCTCCACTACATATCCTTTTTTAAAGCGCCTCCACTACAAATCGGCTTCTCCCTCGTCTTCTTGAAGAAAACCGATGATGAGTGCGGCGGTAGGGTTTGTAGGAGTACTACGGCGTGCGGGGCCACGTCGTAGTAAACGGGTTCGAGTCGACGCATGTGTGGGCCGCTTGGTTTTACGGGAACAAGGCAGCATTTTGGGTTCGGGGACCAGTGGAGATATAGTACGTACAAAAAATTGTGGGCGTAGGTTCGACCGAAAGGCAATGATGCATTGAACACATGAGATTTTGAAACCAAATTATGAATAAATACACACTATATCATGTAAATCTTTGAGTCATATATGCATGATGTAGATGTTCGTTTAGTTCTTATAGTTCATCTCATTCAAAATCAATTAGTTTTATAAAAATGTTAAGATTCATGGGGTTGTGCATTGTAAAGCATAAAGTAAAAAACAAATAATGGAAATTCATTTAGAAAATAACAATTATGATACAAAAGATTCTAGAACAAAGGAGAAGTGCTTGTGTTTTGAGGTTTGTGCATTATGCTCGAGTTCAACCATGGAGTCTTCTAAATTGTACATGTGGCAGATCTGGTGGAATGTTGATGGTATCCAACGGCCAGTAGTGCTCGGATTCACCATCTCTGCACTGTCGGATTAGCTTCATCCAGTGACCATCTTTCAAAGTTATTGGCACACTATATAGTTCTTGTGACATAGTTGCATGTTTTGGAAAAAAGCTACTAGTGGGTTGTACTATCTATTTAGGAATAGAAGATGTATACATGGAAGTTGTAGGGAAAGAGATGACATGGAGCATCTCAATTCCTATGAGTAGGGATTGGAAAAGAGATGTCATTTGGTTCACATCATAGGAACTTTTCTATTGAATCTAGAGATGACATGTATCTCAATTCCTATGAGGAGGGATTAGAAAATATATGTAATTTGGTTCAGATCATAGGAACTTTTCTATTGAATATACGCTAATGTTTATTTTCCTTTGAAATTAAGGGATTATAGGAATCCATTCATATGAGCCAAGTGGCTCTAAAGATATAGAAATGATATCATGTTTATTTCTTTGAAATATGGAGTATATGAATCTATTCCTATGAACCAATTGGCTCTAAAGGAAAAAATCCTATAAAAATCTTATCATATAGAGTTCTATGATACTCCTCGACACCAAAGGATGGTTGAAATTGATGCGGGTGATACGATGGTCTTATTTTGTAGACTCCTCCCCCATCTTTATAGTTACCTCTCGAAGATGAATCAAATGATATATACAGGGTATTCTACATGTGCAATTTGGTACACAAAAACTCGGTAAAAGTTTGTGAGGTTCGAATTTGCAATAAAGCTATATGCACTACATTTCGGAAAGGAGGGAGCATACGGCAGTTGCTAACACTCACGTGGAAGATTTGTGTGTAGGAGGAGTGTCTGTTCTGTTAAATGACATGGCAAAACTGGCACTATCGGATGCCGATCTAACGGTTCTTACGACGTTCGTCAGGAAAAGGCTTGTGGCGACTGTTTGTCGGATAATGAGTTATGGACACATGCATTGCATTGATACGTGCCCCCCTCCCTCTCATGCACACGCTCCCTCACGAGTCACGACTCTCCCGAGTCCTCTCGCGGACTCGCACGTTGCACCCACCGTCTATCTGCAGGTAGACGTCACGCACATATGTGCTCTTCACACCCTACCCTCAGAACTTCTAAAAAACAAAAGACGTGGCCCACATTTTATTTTAGCTCACACGTCACACACTTATACTACTACTCTTGCGGCGAACGTTCTTTGGGCATAGTATATTGTACTCTCATGAAGAGAAGCGGTGCACGCACGCGCTAGTTTCTCACACCCACTCACTGGTACATGTAGGAACGTATTTTTTTGAAGCTGGTACAACAAAATCACTCCACTATATATATAAGCAGGAGCCTTAGCGCTTGCTTTACTAGGGTTCCTCTTGTTCACTCTATCATGCTCTCCATATCTAAGCAAGACATAGGTGGACACACTCTCTCTCAGCTCACGACTGGTCACAAATCCTACCGGACAACCTCGACCGGGGCAGGGCTGCAGGTGCATCGTTCACGCTGTCGTCGGCGGTGAGGGAGGAGACCAACGGCTGCCCGCGCGTCCCGATCGGTGGCCGTGTCGTTCTCTCCGAGAGAGCGCCGGCTCGGGAGTGCCTCTGACCCCTTCTTCCTCCCTGCAGTATTGTGGCCAAGATGCGGCGTCCCAACGCCGTCTTTGCCACATGCCGACGACCCTCAGGTATATATTCCTCCGAAACATGCCTTGCTCTACTGCCCCAGCTCCCTTCGTGTGGATCTTTTTCTACTTCCGTCCGCTGTTCCAAAGCCACCTAGACTTTTACTATTATTAGAGGTAAAGCTAGTTCATACAGTTGACTCTAAGAGTTGGTTCAAACAAGGAAGAAAGTGGAAAGCTGTAGCATGAATCTAGGACTTGGTTCTAAGAGGAAACAGGGGAAAGTAGTAGATACTGGCTACCCAACCAGTCTCTTGGTTGAAAAGACGAAGAAAGCATGGTGGATGGTGAAGGGTGGGGGGAAGTGGACCTATCTCTTGGTTGAAAAAGGAAAGAAAGTGACGGGTGTTGGGGGACAACGCAAATGAGAATGAGCAGGTCTAGATTTCCTGTGCTCACATAGGAAAATGTCACCGAGGAGATAAAAAATGGGACAAATGCAGACATGCTGCCTAAGTGTTTGCCGCTCTTGGCAGCCACATCTGCCTCACCACTTTATGCCCCTGATGTCCCTACGCCCATATCGCTACCGTTAATGTAAAATCACATGAAGCATTAAGCAATGCCACGTAATGTCACTATAAGTAATGGTCTAGTGCCGTCGATAAATTGAAGCAATGCCACCACCATTTTATGAAGTGCTCCCGTCTTGCTTTATTTACCATGAATTGTGTTTTTGCAGTTACACTTAACTCTCACACCACTAACATTGCTTCATCCCAGTGGAACTGCACAAATTTGATTGCACATTTACTGACCATGTGCTACTCTCATGACAACAATACTAATGCTATTGTTCTGCATGTTAATCTAGTGGCATTGTTGATGTGATGTGATGCTACTTACTTAAGGACTCTTCATACTGTCAATCTAGTGCCAATTATAACACAATAGATGCTGCTGTTAATCATACGCCACTACAAATATCTGTCACTGTTAAAATAACCTTATTTCGTATTTGCGCAAACAGGGATGTCTGTCTCCATATTGTTTCGGGATGTCTGTCTCCGTATCATTTCTATCCGTGCAATCAAAAGCACACACCTCAGTTTTAGTACAACTGCGCAAAATGAGATGGCTATTGTAACGCCCCGGATTCGCTGCGCCAGGTGTCTGCCAGTTATTCGCCGTCGTTGCCATGTCATTTGCTTGCGTGCTGCACTTTGCCATGTCATCATATGCATTTCATATCATGTCATCATGTGCATTGCATTGCATACATGTTCATCTCATGCATCCGAGCATTTTCCCCGTTGTCCGTTTTGCAATCCGGCACTCCTATGTCCCCTGGCGTACCCCTTTTGCCTCTTTTCATGTGCGGGTGCTAAACGTTCTCGGAATGGACCGAGGTTTTCCAAGCGGCCTTGGTATAGCACCGGTAGACCGCCTGTCAAGTTTCGTGCCATTTGGAGGTCATTTGATACTCCAACGGTTAACCGGGTAGCCGCAAAAGCCTCCTTCTCTTTGCAGCCCAACACCTCTCCAAAGTGGCCCAAAACCCATCTAACTCCCCTCCATGCTCTCGGTCGTTCGATCACGATCGTGTGGGCGAAAACCGCACCCCATTAGGAGTCTCCTAGCTCCCTCTACCTATATATATGTGCCCCTCCCCGAAATTTCGGATCTAACCCTAGTCTTCTTCACCTCCCGCCGCCGGACATGTCCGCCCCATGCCCGGACATGTCCACCCGCCGTCCCGGCGAATCCCACCTCGCCACGTCAGCACCGCCGCTTCTCTCTCTCCGCGCTTCGCCGCTGCCGCGCCACTCGCCGCCTCCGCCGCCGCACAACTCGCCGGCGAGCGCCGCCCGCTCCGGCGTCTCCCTCCACCTCGCTATCGCCCGGATCCGGCCAACTCCGGCCAGATCCGGCAGCCCCCGCACCGTCCCCGGCGTTCCTCGTCTCTCTCCCCGCCATCGTCGCCTCGAGCCTCGCCGGAGACCTCCAGCGCCGCCGCCACCATGGATCGGGAGGTCCCGATCTAGACGACGACCGCGCTGCCTCCCGCACATGGGCCCGCGGCCCAGATCCGTCCGGCCGAGCGCTGGCAGGCCCTTCTACCTCCTCCTCCTTCTGGGCATCGGCCCATGGTGAGCCTCGCCCCGCTATCCCCCGCTCCGATCGTTGCATAGTTACCCCGCGCTCATCTGTTTTTTCCGGAAAAACTGCAGTCCATGAGATTTAACATTCTGTTGCCATGTTCAACATGCTATAACTTGCTGCATACTGCTCCGTTTCGTGCGTGTAATATGTAAATTTATTCGTCTCAACGAGTACTTCATATAGTTCCATTGCATCATGTTCATCTGAGTCCATCTTGATGCCTGAATAATCGTTGTAAGAGTGCTATGTGATGTTAATCTCCTGAAACTGTTATAAAATGCTGATTTGTCATTTTTGCCATGTTTGATTTGTGCATCCTATGAGGTTGATGTCTACATGTGTTTTGATTTATGTCATGCCATCTTTACAGGGGTGCTATCCATGTATTTTTGTGAGTCTTATTCTGAGTGCATCAAGCTTGTTAAGTAGAGTACTTGCTGTTGCTGATTTGCTAGACTGTTTCTGTTATATTTTGATGTTATGTAAACCTGCTGCTACAAGTCATTCTGTGCATAATCTGGAGATGTTCACTAAGGATGTTTTGTTATACATATAATGCTCTATCCAGCCATGCCCCTGTTTGCATTTATGGCTTGATGTAGCTTGTTGCTATCTTCCTCCAAACTTGCTAAATAATGTCGCTGTCAGCCTGTTAACATTAAGTTCAGTTTTGGCCATGTGTTTTGCAAGTGATCCATGCACCCTATGAACTTTCTCTTGCCATGTTTAGCTTCACAAACATGTCTTCTTACTGTGGGTTGCCTTGCCATGCCATTTATTGCTCTGTGGTGAGTGGTTCAGGCTCACCAACATGCCTACTTATTGTTGTTCCTGCCATGTATGAATCTGTCATATAACTTGCCATGTTTACGTGGGTGTCATCATATTTTCTGTGCCTTTTTGGCTCATGGTCAGTAAGGGACTTTTGTTCTCTGCATTTAGTAGTATCATGCCATGACTTTGTTTTCCATGTTAAGTTCCTGTAACATGTCGTTCGATAGCTCTAAACATTGCAACCTGATGTTATTTCTGCAGTCTGAAACTATTATTATTTGCAATCTTCCCATGTCCTTTTGAGCATGTTCTAGTAGCTTCTGGAGATAGCTCAGTGTTCATCTTTTTTCATGCTTTACCTGTACTTCATGCGCATGCCTTTTGTTTTCTCGTTGGGATGCTGTAGCTTATTGTTTTGGTGCTTGCAATATGCCTAGTTGCTGTTTTGGACAGATTGTTGTTATGTCTTGTATAGAGTGTATGTGTTGCACCGTTGCTCCGTTTTGAGTGTGCTCTATATGAAACTTTCTTAGTTTTGCATGTAGTTTCATATTACCATGTTGCATCCTTGTTTTGGGGTGTTTGCTTGATGTTTGTATGCATTTTGCATCAATGCCATGTTTAACTTGTTTTGCTCATATCTTCTAGGCCGTAGCTCCAAATCTAATGAACTTTATATGTAACTTGACTAGAATCTCGTGTAGATCATCTTGGTGCATCTTAACTTGCTGTTTAACAATTTGAACATAAGGTTTATTCAGTTCTGGACCAATTCCTAAATTTGCATATGAGGACTTACAGGAATTGTTGTATGTTGCTTCTGGCCTCATTTAAACTTGCTTTGATGTGTTGCTCTTGTTTGCATCGTCTCTTGCCATGAGTAGCTCCATGTAGTCTTATCTTGCATCATACTTGGTTGAGCATCATGTCTTGTCTATGTGTGGTGTGTTTACCATGTTGTGTGCTTCTTCTCGATAGTTCCCGTTTCGTTGCGATCGTGAGGATTCGTTCGTCTATGCTTGGTTCGTCTTCGTGGCTTCATCTTCTTCATGGACTCGTTATTCTTCCTTGCGGGATTTCAGGCAAGATGACCGCTACCCTGGATCTCACTACTATCATTGCTATGCTACTTGCTTCGTTCTATCGCTATGCTGCGTTACCTATCACTTGTTCTTCAAGCCTCCCCAAATTGCCATGAACCTCTAACCTTTGACACCCTTCCTAGCAAACCGTTGTTTGGCTATGTTACTGCTTTGCTCAGTCCCTCTTATAGCGTTGTTAGTTGCAGGTGAAGTTGAAGATTGCTCCATGGTGGATAGGATTTTGTTGGGATATCACAATATCTCTTATTTAATTAATGCATCTATATATTTGGTAAAGGGTGGAAGGCTCGGCCTTATGCCTGGTGTTTTGTTCCACTCTTGCCACCCTAGTTTCCGTCATACCGGTGTTATGTTCCCGGATTTTGCGTTCCTAACGCGGTCGGGTGATTTATGGGACCCCCTTGACAGTTTGCTTTGAATAAAACTCCTCCAGCAAGGCCCAACCTTGGTTTTACCATTTGCCTCACGACCACCTACTTTTCCCTTGGGAGTAATTAACCCAAGGGTCATCTTTATTATAGCCCCCCCGGGCCAATGCTTGTCTAAGTGTTGGTCCGAACTAGAGCCCTTTGCAGCGCCCCCTCAGGGAAACTTGAGGTCTGGTTTTAGTTGTACGGATTGCTCATCCGGTGTTGCCCTGAGAACGAGATATGTGCAGCTCCTATCGGGATGTCGGCGCATTGGGCGGTCTTGCTGGTCTTGTTTTACCATTGTCGAAATGTCTTCTAAACTGGGATTCCGAGACTGATCGGGTCTTCTTGGTAGAAGGTATATCCTTCGTTGATCACGAGAGCTTACCATGGGCTAAGTTGGGACACCCCTGCAGGGTATAAACTTTCGAGAGTCGTGCGCGCGGTTATGTGGCAGATGGGAATTTGTTAATGTCCGGTTGTAGATAACTTGACACCTGATCCGAATTAAAACGCATCAACCGCGTGTGTAGCCGTGATGGTCTCTTCTCGGCGGAGTCCGGGAAGTGAACACAGTTTTGGGTTATGTTTGACGTAAGTAGGTGTTCAGGATCACCTCTTAATCATTGCCAGCGCACGACAGTTCCATTGTTTCTCTTCTCGCCCTCATTTGCGTATGTTAGCCACCATATATGCTTAGTCGCTGCTGCAACCTCACCACTTTACCCCTTCCTTTCCCATTAAGCTTTGCTAGTCTTGATACCCATGGTAATGGGATTGTTGAGTCCTTGTGGCTCACAGATTACTACAACAACAGTTGCAGGTACAGGTTTATGCGATGATCATGACGTGAGAGCGATGTTTGCTTGTTTTGGAGTTCTTCTTCTGCTTCTTCTTCGATCAGGGGATAGGTTCCAGGTCGGCAGCCTGGGCTAGCAGGGTGGATGTCATTTGAGTTTCTGTTTGTGTTCATCCGTAGTCGGATGTTACTCTTATGTAAGATGATGATGTATTCGTGTGGCATTGTATGCCTTTTGTATTTATCCCTATCTATTATGTAATGTTGATGTAATGATATCCACCTTGCAAAAGCGTTTCAATATGCGCGTCTATCCTTGGGAGGACCTTCGTGTTCATTTTGGATAGGGTCGCATATTGGGCGTGACAAGTTGGTACCAGAGCCTCGACCGACCCTAGGAGCCCCCTTGATTGATCGTGTAGTTTGGCCGTTGTTGAGTCTAGAAGAAAACTGATTTCTGAGTCTAGTTATATCGGAGAGTAGGAATTCTTTTTACTCCTCAGCCCCTTTGTCGCTCTGGTGAGGAATATTGACGTAGGTGTTTTGAATTACTAATCTTCCCCTTCAAATTTTTCTTTAGGATCACGCAGTTGGTTTTTGATCGTTGGTTCTCAGCTCCTTTCATCCAGTGCATTTCTCGTCAAGTTGACTCGAGCCTCTTCATCTTTGCCAAGCTCAATCCTCAGTTGTTTTCTTTTCCCACCCGCCCTCCCTTCTTCTTCTCAGAATTGGAGTCCGTAATCGAGTATCCATCATACTCGTGCAAAGTCTTTGTTTTCTTTCTTCAATGATTTCAACCGGTGTTTTCCTCCTGAAGTAATTCAGTGGTTTTCCCCTTCCAAGTTGCCTTTGTTTTCCCGCCCTCCCACCCTATTCTTCTCGGAGCCTGTGTCCCTTTCAAGCATCAATTCCATTCGTGTGGACCTCTTCAGTCTTTCATAAATTATCTCAACCGGTGAATTCTCTTTTGTTTGGCATTCTTCATCTCTTTTCTTCTCCGGTGGACTTAATTCAAGTTTTTCGGATTGATCATATTCTTTTCCTTGGATCAAGTGTTCTCCTTGCTCGTTCGCCTTTCGCCATTCAATCATTCCGGAGTTCAAGACATCTCAGGAGATTCGTTAGTGTTCCAATTAATTCGAGGTTGTCACCTCATTCAAATATTTCATTTGTTCCGGTGCATCATCTAACTCTTCAACATCCCTTTACAATGGTGTTTTTCTCTTTAGTGGGCCCTAACCCACAGGTCTTTTCCCAGGATCTTACCTGACTCTTCTAATTTCCCCGGAGTTATTCTCAATTCTTTTTCAAGTGTGATGTAAGAATGGATCACATCAGTCACATGCCTTCTCCAAGATCGATTTCAAATCATTATCATTGTTGGCTCAACCTTTTTGGGGTTTTTTTTCATTCTCCCGGAGTATCTCAGTAATTTTGGTGGTGTTTCTCGTCGTCATTTGAGGACCGAAGAAGAGTATTTTCTCTAAATCTTGCCCGTTCTCCTAGAGATTCGTGGTTCTAGCTTCATGTTGTCCTCTCGAATTATTCCATTTGTCGGATATTCTTTTCATCCATCCGGAGTATGTCAGGAGTCGTTTTCCCGTTTCTTTTCACCGGAGGCCATCATCCCAGTTATCATTCTCTATTTATCCCGGCGTTTCACTCAAGTGTTTGTTAATTAGCTCATGATCTCTTCGTTCTTTTGCATCTAAATTCCCTCTAGCATATTTGTTCTTCTAATTCTTCTCGGTGATTCATTCTCTTTCATCAGTCATTTTTGAATTCTTATGGTGGTTCATTCAAGATTCTTTTTTCCTTTGTTATCATTTTAATCCATTCGTTCTTTCGAATCCTACCGGTGGTACATAAAGATTTTCTCAAGATTTGTGCTATCCGTTCTCAATCCTTTTCAAGAAGAATAAGTAGTATGAAAAATCCATTGCTTGTCATCAATTTAATTTGATGAAGGATAAGCATACAAAAAATCTTATTCTTATTTCATCCAAGTGATAAATCCCTTCTTTCGGAGTTTGTTCTTGATGAATAAATTCTAGTTCCAAGTGTTTTCATCTTTTCTTTTTCGGAGTTCAAATTTCCTCCGCCATCTCGTCGGAACCTCCATCTTAATCATCCCAACGCTCATCTATTCTTTCAACCTTCATTTTATCTCATCATCCTTTTCTAACCGGAGTTCTTCATGGTGGTTCTTCATGATTTAATTCATTCTTTCAAGTGTTCATCAAGATTCTTATTCAAGGAGTTCTAGTATCTTTTGTTTTTTTGCATCTCGAGGTGCAATTAAATCTCCGTATTCTTTTCAAGTGGAGTTTTGCATTTCTTCGTTCTTCTAAGCTATCCAATCATTTCCGTTTATGGCCGGTTATCACCTTATGATCTTGAGATGTTATCTATAGGACCACAACAAGCTTATTCTTTCATTGTTGATTTTCTCAACAACTCCGTTCAATCCTTCCTTCTGAGTTCTTTTCATTCAACTCTTTCATTTCTTTCCGGAGGTTTTGTGTCATGTCTTCATCAAGTATCATTCCATCCTCTCAAACTCGTGTTCTATTCCTCCATTTTTCAGCCGAAGTGCTGCCTAAATCCTCTCAGTCTTATTCATTTCTTATCTCATTCTAACCGGAGTGGTTTCATAGTCTATCCGATTCCGCCAGCTTTCGATTCTTGTCCTTCTTGTTGTTCCTCTCTTCTTCTCGAGTGCTCTCGATTCTTTGCTTCTTCATTTGAGTTCTTGTTTCACCTCATCCCTTTTTCCCTTCCGTCTCGGTCATAAGATCTCGGGACGAGATCTCTTGTTAGTGGAGGACTGTTGTAACGCCCCGGATTCGATGCGCCAGGTGTCTGCCAGTTATTCGCCATTGTTTCCATGTCATTTGCTTGCGTGTTGCACTTTGCCATGTCATCATATGCATTTCATATCATGTCATCATGTCCATTCCATTGCATACATGTTCATCTCATGCATCCGAGCATTTTCCGCGTTGTCCGGTTTTGCAATCCGGCACTCCTATGGCCCCCGGCGTCCCCCTTTTGCCTCTTTTCATGTGCGGGTGCTAAACGTTCTCAGAATGGACCGAGGTTTGCCAAGCGGCCTTGGTATAGCACCAGTAGACCGCCTGTCAACTTTCGTGCCATTTGGAGGTCATTTGATACTCCAACGTTTAACCGGGTAGCCGCAAAAGCCTCCTTCTCTTTGCAGCACAACACCTCTCCAAAGTGGCCCAAAACCCATCTAACTCCCCTCCATTCTCTCGGTCGTTCGATCACGATCGTGTGGGCGAAAACCGCACCCCATTTGGAGTCTCCTAGCTCCCTCTACCTATATATATGTGACCCTCCCCGAAATTTCGGATCTAACCCTAGTCTTATTCCACCTCCCGCCGCCAGACGTGTCGGCCCCACGCCCGGACATGTCCACCCGCCATCCCGGCAAATCCCACCTCGCCATGTCAGCGCTGCCGCTTCTCTCTCTCCACGCTTCGCCGCTGCCGCGCCACTCGCTGCCTTCCCCGCCGCACAACTCGCCGGCGAGCGCCGCCCGCTCCGGCGTCTCCCTCCACCTCGCCATCGCCCGGATCCGGCCAACTCCGGCCAGATCCGGCAGCCCCCGCGCCGTCCCCGGCGTTCCTCGTCGCTCTCCCTGCCGTCGTCTCCTCGAGCCTCGCCGGAGACCTCCAGCGCCGCCGCCACCATGGATCGGGAGGTCCCGATCCAGACGACGACCGCGCCGCCTCCCGCACATGGGGCCGCGGCCCAGATCCGTCCGGCCCAACGCTGGCAGGCCCTCCTGCCTCCTCCTCCTTCAGGGCATCGGCCCATGGTGAGCCTCGCCCCGCTATCCCCTGCTCCGAGCGTTGCATAGTTACCCCCCGTTCATCTGTTTTTTCCGGAAAAACTGCCGAGTCCCTGAGATTTAACATTCTGTTGCCATGTTCAACATGTTATAACTTGCTGCATACTGCTCTGTTTCGTGTGTGTAATATGTCAATTTGTTCGCCTCAACGATTACTTCATTTCATTCTATTGCATCATGTTCATCTGAGTCCATCTTGACGCCGGAATCATCATTGTAAGAGTGCTATGTGATGGTAATCTCCTGAAACTGTTATAAAATGCTGATTTGTCATTTTTGCCATGTTTGATTTGTGCATCCTATGAGGTTGATGTCTACATGTGTTTTGATCTATGTCATGCCATATTTATAGGGGTGCTATCCACGTATTTTTGTGAGTCTTGTTCTGAGTGCATCAAGCTCGTTAAGTAGAGTACTTGCTGTTGCTGTTTTGCTAGACTGTTTCTGTTATATTTTGATGTTATGTAAACCTGCTGCTACAAGTCATTCTATGCATAATCTGGAGATATTCACTAAGGATGTTTTGTTATACATATCATGATCTATCCAGCCATGCCCCTGTTCTCATTTATGGCTTGATGTAGCTTGTTGCTATCTTGCTCCAAACTTGCTAAATAATGTCGCTGTCAGCCTGTTAACATTAAGTTCAGTTTTGGCCATGTGTTTTGCTAGTGATCCGTGCACCCTATGAACTTGCTCTTGCCATGTATAGCTTCATAAACATGTCTTATTACTGTGGGTTGCCTTGCCATGCCATGTATTGCTCTGTGGTGAGTGGTTCAAGCTCACCAACATGCCTACTTATTGTTGTTCCTGCCATGTATGAATCTGTCATATAACTTGCCATGTTTACGTGGGTGCCATCATATTTTCTGTGCCTTTTTGGCTCATGGTTAGTAAGGGACTTTTGTTCTATGAATTTAGTAGTATCAAGCCATGCCTTTGTTTGCCATGTTAAGTTCCTGTAACATGTCGTTTGATAGCTCTAAACATTGCAACCTGATGTTATTTCTGCAAAGTCTGAAACTGTTATTATTTGCAATCTTCCCATGTCTTTTTGAGCATGTTCTAGTAGCTTCTGGAGATAGCTCAGTGTTCTTCATTTGTCATGCTTTACCTGTACTTCATGCCCATGCCTTTTGTTGTCTCGTTGGGATGCCATAGCTTATTGTTTTGGTGCTTGCAATGTGCCTAGTTGCTGTTTTGGACAGATTGTTGTTATGTCTTGTATAGTGTATGTGTTGCACCGTTGCTCCGTTTTGAGTGTGCTCTATATGAAACTTGCTTAGTTTTGCATGTAGTTTCATATTACCATGTTGCATCCTTGTTTTGAGGTGTTTGCTTGATGTTTGTATGCATTTTGCATCAATGCCATGTTTAACTTGTTTTGCTCATATCTTCTAGGCCGTAGCTCCAAATCTAATGAACTTTATATGTAACTTGACTAGAATCTCGTGTAGATCATTTTGGTGCATCTTAACTTGCTGTTTAACCATTTGAACATAAGGTTTATTCAGCTCTGGACCAATTCCTAAATTTGCATATGAGGACTTACCGGAATTGTTATATGTTGCTGCCGGCCTCATTTAAACTTGCTTTGATGTGTGCTCTTGTTTGCATCGTCTCTTGCCATGAGTAGCTCCATGTAGTCTTATCTTGCATCATACTTGGTTGAGCATCATGTCTTGTCTATGTGTGGTGTGTTTACCATGTTGTGTGCTTCTTGTCGATAGTTCCCGTTTCGTTGCGATCGTGAGGATTCGTTCGTCTACACTTGGTTCGTCTTCGTGGCTTCATCTTCTTCATGGACTCATTCTTCTTCCTTGCGGGATTTCATGCAATATGACCGCTACCCTGGATCTCACTACTATCATTGTTATGCTACTTGCTTCGTTCTATCGCTATGCTGCGTTACCTATCACTTGTTCTTCAAGCCTCCCCAAATTGCCATGAACCTCTAACCTTTGACACCCTTCCTAGCAAACCGTTGTTTGGCTATGTTACCGCTTTGCTCAGTCCATCTTATAGCATTGTTAGTTGCAGGTGAAGTTGAAGATTGCTCCATGGTGGACAGGATTTTGTTGGGATATCACAATATCTCTTATTTAATTAATGCATCTATATATTTGGTAAAGGCTGGAAGGCTCGGCCTTATGCCTGGTGTTTTTTCCACTCTTGCCGCCCTAGTTTCCGTCATACCGGTGTTATGTTCCCGGATTTTGCGTTCCTAACGCGGTCGGGTGATTTATGGGACCCCCTTGACAGTTTGCTTCGAATAAAACTCCTCCAGCAAGGCCCAACCTTGGTTTTACCATTTGCCTCACCACCACCTACTTTTCCCTTGGGAGTAATTAACCCAAGGGTCATCTTTATTATAGCCCCCCCGGTCCAATGCTTGTCTAAGTGTTGGTCCGAAGTAGAGCCCTTTGCAGCGCCCCCTCAGGGAAACTTGAGGTCTGGTTTTAGTTGTACGGATTGCTCATCCGGTGTTTCCCTGAGAACGAGATATGTGCAACTCCTATCGGGATGTCGGCGCATCGGGCGGTCTTGCTGGTCTTGTTTTACCATTGTCGAAATGTCTTGTAAACCGGGATTCCGAGACTGATCGGGTCTTCCTGGGAGAAGGTATATCCTTCGTTAATTGCGAGAGCTTATCATGGGCTAAGTTGGGACACCCCTGCAGGGTATAAACTTTCGAGAGTCATGCCCGCGGTTATGTGGCAGATGGGAATTTGTTAATGTCTGGTTGTAGATAACTTGACACCTGATCCGAATTAAAACGCATCAACCGCGTGTGTAGCCGTGATGGTCTCTTTTCGGCGGAGTCCGGGAAGTGAACACAGTTTTGGGTTTTGTTTGACGTAAGTAGGTGTTCAGGATCACCTCTTGATCATTGCTAGCGCACGACCGTTCCTTTGTTTCTCTTCTCGCTCTCATTTGCGTATGTTAGCCACCATATATGCTTAGTCGCTGCTGCAAGCTCACCACTTTACCCCTTCCTTTCCCATTAAGCTTTGCTAGTCTTGATACCCATGGTAATGGGATTGCTGAGTCCTTGTGGCTCACAGATTACTACAACAACAGTTGCAGGTACAGGTTTATGTGATGATCATGACGCGAGAGCGATGTTTGCTTGTTTTGGAGTTCTTCTTCTACTTCTTCTTCGATCAGGGGATAGGTTCCAGGTCGGCAACCTGGGCTAGCAGGGTGGATGTCATTTGAGTTTCTGTTTGTGATCATCCATAGTCGGATGTTACTCTTATGTAAGATGATGATGTATTCGTGTGGCATTGTATGCCTTTTGTATGTATCCCTATCTATTATGTAATGTTGATGTAATGATATCCACCTTGCAAAAGCGTTTCAATATGCGCGTCTATCCTTGGTAGGACCTTCGTGTTCCTTTTGGATAGGGTCGCATATTGGGCGTGACAAATTGGTATCAGAGCCTCGACCGACCCTAGGAGCCCCCTTGGTTGATCGTGTAGCTTGGCTGTTGTTGAGTCTAGAAGAAAACTGATTTCTGAGTCTAGTTATATCGGAGAGTAGGAATTCTTTTTACTCCTCAGCCCCTTCATCGCTCTGGTGAGGAATCTTGACGTAGGTGTTTTGAATTACTCCTCTTCCCCTTCAAATTTTTCTTTAGGATCACGCAACTGGCTTTCGATCGTTGGTTCTCAGCTCCTTTCATCCGGTGCATTTCTCGTCAAGTTGACTCGAGCCTCTTCATCTTTGCAAAGTTCAATCCTCAGTTGTTTTCTTTTCCCACCCGCCCTTCCTTCTTCTTCTCAGAATCGGAGTCCGTAATCGAGTATCCATCCTACTCGTGCGAAGTCTTTGTTTTCTTTCTTCAATGATTTCAACCGGTGTTTTTCTTGAAGTAATTCAGTGGTTTTCCCCTTCCAAGTTGCCTTTGTTTTCCCGCCCTCCCACCCTATTCTTCCCGGAGCCTGTGTCCCTTTCGAGCATCAATTCCATTCGTGTGGACCTCTTCAGTCTTTCATAAATTATCTCAACCGGTGAATTCTCTTTTGTTTGGCATTCTTCATCTCTTTTCTTCTCCGGTGGACTTAATTCAAGTTTTTCGGATTGATCATATTCTTTTCCTTGGATCAAGTGTTCTCCTTGCTTGTTCGCCTCTCGCCATTCAATCATTCCGGAGTTCAAGACATCTTAGGAGATTCGTCACTGTTCCAATTAATTCGAGGTTGTCACCTCATTCAAATATTTCATTTGTTCCGGTGCATCATCTATCTCTTCAACATCCCTTTACAATGGTGTTTGTCTCTTTAGTTGGCCCTAACCCACATGTCTTTTCCCAGGATCTTACCTGACTCTTCTAATTTCCCCGGAGTTATTCTCAATTCTTTTTCAAGTGTGATGTAAGAATGGATCACATTAGTCACATGCCTTCTCCAAGATCGATTTCAAATCATTTTCATTGTTGGCTCAACCTTTTTGGGTTTTTTTTCATTCTCCCGGAGTATCTCAGTAATTTTGGTGGTGTTTCTCGTCATCATTTGAAGACCGAAGAAGAGTATTTTCTCTAAATCTTGCCCGTTCTCCCAGAGATTCATGGTTCTAGCTTCATGTTGTCCTCTCAAATTATTCCATTTGTTAGATATTCTTTTCATCCATCCGAAGTATGTCAGGAGTCGTTTTCCTGTTTCTTTTCACCGGAGGCCATCACCCCAGTTATCATTCTCTATTTATCCCGGCATTTCGCTCAAGTGTTTGTTAATCAGCTCATGATCTCTTCGTTCTTTTGCATCTAAATTCCCTCTAGCATATTTGTTCTCCTAATTCTTCTCGGTGATTCATTCTCTTTCATCAGTAATTTTTGAATTCTTATGGTGGTTCATTCAAGATTCTTTTTTCCTTTGTTATCATTTTAATCCATTCGTTCTTTCGAATCCTACCGGTGGTTCATAAAGATTTTCTCAAGATTTGTGCTATCCATTCTCAATCCTTTTCAAGAAGAATAAGTAGTATGAAAAATCCATTGCTTGTCATCAATTTAATTTGATGAAGGATAAGCATACAAAAAATCTTATTCTTATTTCATCCAAGTGATAAATCCGTTCTTTCGGAGTTTGTTCTTGATGAATAAATTCTAGTTCCAAGTGTTTTCATCTTTTCTTTTTCGGAGTTCAAATTTCCTCGGCCATCTCATCGGAACCTCCATCTAAATCATCCCAACGCTCATCTATTCTTTCAACCTACATTTTATCTCACCATCCTTTTGTTACCGGAGTTCTTCATGGTGGTTCTTCATGATTTAATTCATTCTTTCAAGTGTTCATCAAGATTCTTATTCAAGGAGTTCTAGTATCTTTTTTTTGCATCTCGAGGTGCAATTAAATCTCCGTATTCTTTTCAAGTGGAGTTTTGCATTTCTTCGTTCTTCTAAGCTATCCAATCATTTCCGTTTGTGGCCGGTTATCACCTTATGATCTTGAGATGTTATCTATAAGACCACAACAAGCTTATTCTTTCATTGTTGATTTTCTCAACAACTCCGTTCAATCCTTCCTTCTGAGTTCTTTTCATTCAACTCTTTCATTTCTTTCCGAAGGTTTTGTGTCATGTCTTCATCAAGTATCATTCCATCCTCTCAAACTCGTGTTCTATTCCTCCATTTTTCAGCCGAAGTGCTGCCTAAATCCTTTCAGTCTTATTTGTTTCTTATCTCGTTCTAACCGGAGTGGTTTCATAGTCTATCCGATTCCGCCAGCTTTCGATTCTCGTCATTCTCGTTGTTCCTCTCTTCTTCTCGAGTGCTCTCGATTCTTTGCTTCTTCATTTGAGTTCTTGTTTCACCTCATCCCTTTTTCCCTTCCGTCTCGGTCCTAAGATCTCGGGACGAGATCTCTTGTTAGTGGAGGAGTGTTGTAACGCCCCAGATTCGATGTGCCAGGTGTCTGCCAGTTATTCGCCGTCGTTGCCATGTCATTTGCTTGAGTTTTGCACTTTGCCATGTCATCATATGCATTTCATATCATGTCATCATGTGCATTGCATTGCATACATGTTCATCTTATGCATCCGAGCATTTTCCCCGTTGTCTGTTTTGCAATCCGGCACTCCTATGTCCCCCAGCGTCCCCCTTTTTCCTCTTTTCATGTGCGGGTGCTAAACGTTCTCAGAATGGACCGATATTTGCCAAGCGGCCTTGGTATAGCACCAGTAGACCGCCTGTAAAGTTTCGTGCCATTTGGAGGTCGTTTGATACTCCAACGGTAAACCGGGTAGCCGCAAAAGCCTCCTTCTCTTTGCAGCCCAACACCTCTCCAAAGTGGCCCAAAACCCACCTAACTTCCCTCCATGCTCTCGGTTGTTCGATCACGATCGTGTGGGCGAAAACCGCACCCCATTTGGAGTCTCCTAGCTCCCTCTACCTATATATATGTGCCCCTCCCCGAAATTTCGGATCTAACCCTAGTCTTCTTCCACCTCCCGCCACCGGACGTGTCCGCCCCACGCCCGGACATGTCCACCCGCCGTCCCGGCGAATCCCACCTCGCCACGTCAGCACCGCCGCTTCTCTCTCTCTCCATGCTTCACAGCTGCCGCGCCACTCGCCGCCTCCGCCGCCGCACAACTCGCCGGCGAGCACCGCCCGCTCCGGTGTCTCCCTCCACCTCGCCATCGCCCGGATCCGGCCAACTCCGGCCAAATCCGGCAGCCCCCGCGCCGTCCCCGGCGTTCCTTGTCGCTCTCCCCGCCGTCGTCGCCTCGAGCCTCGCCGGAGACCTCCAGCACCGCCGCCACCATGGATCGGGAGGTCCCGATCCAGACGACGACTACACCGCCTCCCGCACATGGGCCCGCGGCCCAAATCCATCCGGCCCAGCGCTGGCAGGCCCTCCTGCCTCCTCCTCCTTCTGGGCATCGGCCCATGGTGAGCCTCGCCCCGCTATCCCCCGCTCCGAGTGTTGCATAGTTACCGCTCGTTCATCTGGTTCTTTTTCGGAAAAACTGCTAAGTTCCTGAGATTTAACATTCTGTTGCCATGTTGAACATGCTATAACTTGCTGCATACTGCTCCGTTTTGTGCGTGTAATATGTCAATTTGTTCGTCTCAACGAGTACTTCATATAGTTCCATTGCATCATGTTCATATGAGTCCATCTTGATGCCTGAATAATCGCTGTAAGAGTGCTATGTGATGTTAATCTCCTGAAATTGTTATAAAATGCTGATTTGTCATTTTTGCCATGTTTTGATTTGTGCATCCTATGAGGTTATGTCTTGTATAGAGTGTATGTGTTGCACCGTTGCTCCGTTTTGAGTGTGCTCTATATGAAACTTGCTTAGTTTTGCATGTAGTTTCATATTACCATGTTGCATCCTTGTTTTGAGGTGTTTGCTTGATGTTTGTATGCATTTTGCATCAATGCCATGTTTAACTTGTTTTGCTCATATCTTTTAGGCCGTAGCTCCAAATCTAATGAACTTTATATGTAACTTGACTAGAATCTTGCGTAGATCATCTTGGTGCATCTTAACTTGCTGTTTAACAATTTGAACATAAGGTTTATTCAGCTCTGGACCAATTCCTAAATTTGCATATGAGGACTTACCGGAATTGTTGTATGTTGCTTACGGCCTCATTTAAACTTGCTTTGATGTGTTGCTCTTTTTGCATCGTCTCTTGCCATGAGTAGCTCCATGTAGTCTTATCTTGCATCATACTTGGTTGAGCATCATGTCTTGTCTATGTGTGGTGTGTTTACCATGTTGTGTGCTTCTTCTCGATAGTTCCCGTTTCGTTGCGATCGTGAGGATTCGTTCGTCTACGCTTGGTTCGTCTTCGTGGCTTCATCTTCTTCATGGACTCGTTCTTCTTCCTTGCGGGATTTTAGGCAAGATGACCGCTACCCTGGATCTCACTACTATCATTGCTATCCTAGTTGCTTCGTTCTATCGCTATGCTGCGTTACCTATCACTTGTTCTTCAAGCCTCCCCAAATTGCCATGAACCTCTAACCTTTGACACCCTTCCTAGCAAACGGTTGTTTGGCTATGTTACCGCTTTGCTCAGCCCCTCTTATAGCGTTGTTAGTTGCAGGTGAAGTTGAAGATTGCTCCATGGTGGACAGGATTCTGTTGGGATATCACAATATCTCTTATTTAATTAATGCATCTATATATTTGGTAAAGGGTGGAAGGCTCGGCCTTATGCCTGGTGTTTTGTTCCACTCTTGCCGCCCTAGTTTTCGTCATACCGGTGTTATGTTCCCGGATTTTGCGTTCCTAACGCGGTCGGGTGATTTATGGGACCCCCTTGACAGTTCGCTTTGAATAAAACTCCTCCAGCAAGGCCCAACCTTGGTTTTACCATTTCCTCACCACCACCTACTTTTCCCTTGGGAGTAATTAACCCAAGGGTCATCTTTATTATAGCCCCCCCCCCCCGGGGCCAATGCTTGTCTAGGTGTTGGTCCGAACTAGAGCCCTTTGTAGCGCCCCCTCAGGGAAACTTGAGGTCTGGTTTTAGTTGTACGGATTGCTCATCTGGTGTTGCCCTGAGAACGAGATATGTGCAGCTCCTATCGGGATGTCGGCGCATCGGGCGGTCTTGCTGGTCTTGTTTTACCATTGTCGAAATGTCTTGTAAACAGGGATTTCGAGACTGATCGGGTCTTCCTGGGAGAAGGTATATCCTTCTTTGATCGCGAGAGCTTATCATGGGCTAAGTTGGGACACCCCTACAGGGTATAAACTTTCGAGAGCCGTGCCCGCGGTTATGTGGCAGATGGGAATTTGTTAATGTCTGGTTGTAGATAACTTGACACCTGATCCGAATTAAAACACATCAACCGCGTTTGTAGCCGTGATGGTCTCTTCTCGGCGGAGTCCGGGAAGTGAACACGGTTTTGGGTTATGTTTGACGTAAGTAGGTGTTCAGGATCACCTCTTGATCAGTGCTAGCGCATGTCCGTTCCTTTGTTTCTCTTCTCGCTCTCATTTGCATATGTTAGCCACCATATATGCTTGGTCGCTGCTGCAACCTCACCACTTTACCCCTTCCTTTCCCATTAAGCTTTGCTAGTCTTGATACCCATGGTAATGGGATTGCTGAGTCCTTGTGGCTCACAGATTACTACAACAACAGTTGCAGGTACAGGTTTATGCGATGATCATGACGCGAGAGCGATGTTTGCTTGTTTTGGAGTTCTTCTTCTGCTTCTTCTTCGACCAGGGGATAGGTTCCAGGTCGGCAGCCTGGGCTAGCAGGGTGGATGTCATTTGAGTTTCTGTTTGTGTTCATCCGTAGTCGGATGTTACTCTTATGTAAGATGATGATGTATTCGTGTGGCATTGTATGCCTTTTGTATGTATCCCTATCTATTATGTAATGTTGATGTAATGATATCCACCTTGCAAAAGTGTTTCAATATGCGGGTCTATCCTTGGTGGGACCTTCGTGTTCCTTTTGGATAGGGTCGCATATTGGGCGTGACAGCTATCCCTCGTTGTCATTGTCTAACCTCTAGTCTTCAAGGTATTCCTACATTGGTAGTAACTAAAGTAGAATGACCAACGCAATCTAAAAGAAGTTGATTCGTACGTTTTACTTCCTGATTGTAGTGCAGGGACGAGCACAAACAACTGGATCCTAGTCCGGAATGCACATTCTACCAGTTCATCCATGGACCGAGGACTAGCTGGCACGGCTGCACGGCGGTTTTTTGGACAGGTGCGCGGACAAGAGGCATTGTGGTCTGCTTATTTCTACAAATAGCGGTGCTTAAATTTAGTGGAATGCACA
Source organism: Triticum aestivum (assembly GCF_018294505.1). Lineage (NCBI taxonomy): Eukaryota > Viridiplantae > Streptophyta > Magnoliopsida > Poales > Poaceae > Triticum > Triticum aestivum. The sequence goes on along the minus strand of NC_057801.1, from coordinate 171,456,284 downwards.
AGAATTTCACCTGGTCAGTACACTGCATGGTTCAGTTCAGCATTCCAGCTGAGACCACAATTATAATTGGTTATTCTGGAATGAGAGAACCTAACCCTGGATGGTGGCAACAAGAAAAAACCAGAGTGAACTCCAGGAAATTTAAGCCTGCCGGGAGGCCCTTTGCTCAGAGAAGCCTTGCTTGTTTTTTCCTGATTTGTAAACCTTGTCACAACTTTGTCTTTTGTTGTGAACTAGCATATGTTTGTTATGTTCTATGAATCATTGAGATGTATATAATTTCTTAACTTGTGCTTTTCAAGTTTTTTATGAAGACGAGTTTAATGTGAGTGTTCCACATGAGTGCTGGACTAGCGTGTGAACGTTTGGAATTTACATTGTGGCCTCACTTAACTGCATGAACCACTATAACAAGATACATCGTTTCTTATATGTCAGACAACAGATTGTTGATTGTTAAATGGTCGATAGCCTAGTGTTGAAGCGAGCTGAGCCAATGTGTCGTGTTTTGCACAACTGCTTACAAGTGGGGTAGCACCAACAGTGTTTACAAGTACTAATGTATACGTCAGCGCACAGTTCTCGAACGAGATCTCTTTTGAAGGAAATATGCCCTGGAGGCAATAATAAAGTTATTATTTATTTCTTTATATCATGATAAATGTTTATGCTAGAATTGTATTAACCGGAAACGTAATACATGTGTGAATACATAGACAAACAGAGTGTCACTAGTATGCGTCTACTTGACTAGCTCGTTAATCGAAGATGGTTATGTTTCCTAACCATAGACATGAGTTGTCATTTGATTAACAGGATCACATCATTAGGAGAATGATGTGATTGACTTGACCCATTCCGTTAGCATAGCACCCGATCGTTTAGTATATTGCTATTGCTTTCTTCATGACTTATACATGTTCCTATGACTATGAGATTATGCAACTCCCGTTTACCAGAGGAACACTTTGTGTGCTACCAAACGTCACAACGTAACTGGGTGATTATAAAGGTTCTCTACAGGTGTCTCCAAAGGTACTTGTTGGGTTGGCGTATTTCGAGATTAGGATTTGTCACTCCGATTGTCGGAGAGGTATCTCTGGGCCCTCTCGGTAATGCACATCACTTAAGCCTTGCAAGCATTGCAACTAATGAGATAGTTGCGAGATGATGTATTATGGAACGAGTAAAGAGACTTGCCGGTAGCGAGATTGAACTAGGTATTGAGATACCGATGATCGAATCTCGGGCAAGTAACATACCGATGACAAGGGGAACAACATATGTTGTTGTGCGGTTTGACCGATAAAGATCTTCGTAGAATATGTGGGAACCAATATGAGCATCCAGGTTCCGCTATTGGTCATTGACCGGAGAAGTGTCTCGGTCATGTCTACATAGTTCTCGAACCATAGGGTCCGCACGCTTAACGTTAGGATGAAAGTTATATTATGAGTTTATATGTTTTGATGTACCGAAGGTTGTTCCGAGTCCCGGATGTGATCACGGACATGACAAGCAGTCTCAAAATGGTCGAGACATGAAGATTGATATATTGGAAGCCTATGTTTGGATATCGGAAGTGTTCCAGGTGAAATCGGGATTTTACCGGAGTACCGGGAGGTTACCGGAACCCCCCGGGAGGTTAATGGGCCTTAGTGGGCCTTTACGGAGAAGAGGAGAGGCGGCCAGGGCTGGGCCCCGCGCCCCTCCCCCCTAGTCTGAATAGGACAAGGAAAGGGGGGGCGGTGCCCCCCCCCCCCCGTTCCTTCCTCTCTCCCTCCTCTTTCCCCCCTCCCAAGTCCTAATCCAACTAGGAAAGGGGGGGGAGTCCTACTCCCGGTGGGAGTAGGTCTCCTCCCGGCGCGCCTCTCCCCTTGGCCAGCCGCACCCCCCCCCTTTCTCCTTTATATACGGGGGCAGGGGGCACCGCATAGACACAACAATTGATCATCTGATCTTTTAGCCGTGTGCGGTGCCCCCCTCCACCATAGTCCACCTCGATAATACTATAGCGGTGCTTAGGCGAAGCCCTGTGTCGGTAGAACATCATCATCGTCACCACGCCGTCATGCTGACAAAACTCTCCCTCAACACTCGGCTGAATCGGAGTTTGAGGGACGTCATCGGGCTGAACGTGTGCTGAACTCGGAGGTGCCGTACGTTCAGTACTTGATCGGTCGGACCGTGAAGACGTACGACTACATCAACCGCGTTGTGGTAACGCTTCCGCTTACGGTCTACAAGGGTATGTAGACAACACTCTCCCCTCTCGTTGCTATGCATGACCATGATCTTGCGTGTGCGTAGGAATTTTTTTGAAATTACTATGTTCCCCAACAGTGGCATCCGAGCCAGGTTTTATGCGTAGATGTCATATGCACGAGTAGAACACAAGTGAGTTGTGGGCGATATAAGTCATACTTTGGTTCAGCGGTATTGTGAGATGAAGCGGCCCGGACCGACATTACACGTACGCTTACGCGAGACTGGTTTCACCGCCACGAGCACTAGTTGCTTAAAGGTGACCGGCGGGTGTCTGTCTCTCTCACTTTAGTTGAACCGAGTGTGGCTACGCCCGGTCCTTGCGAAGGTTAAAACAGCACCAACTTGACAAACTATCATTGTGGTTTTGATGCATAGGTAAGAACGGTTCTTGCTCAGCCCGTAGCAGCCACGTAAAATTTACAACAACAAAGTAGAGGACGTCTAACTTGTTTTTGTAAGGCATGCTGTGATGTGATATGGTCAAGACATGATGCTAAATTTTATTGTATGAGATGATCATGTTTTGTAACCGAGTTATCAACAACTGGCAGGAGCCATATGGTTGTCGCTTTATTATATGCAATGCAATCGCCCTGTAATGCTTTACTTTATCACTAAGCGGTAGCGATAGTCGTAGAAGCATAAGATTGGCGAGACGACAATGATGCTACGATGGAGATCAAGGTGTTGCGTCGGTGACGATGGTGATCATGACGGTGCTTCGAAGATGGAGATCACAAGCACAAGATGATGATGGCCATATCATATCACTTATATTGATTGCATGTGATGTTTATCTTTTTGCATCTTATCTTGCTTTGATTGACGGTAGCATTATAAGATGATCTCTCACTAAATTTCAAGATAAAAGTGTTCTCCCTGAGTATGCACCATTGCCAAAGTTCGTCGTGCCTAGACACCACGTGACGATTGGGTGTGATAAGCTCTACGTCCATCTACAACGGGTGCAAGCAGTTTTGCACACGCAGAATACTTGGGTTAAACTTGACGAGCCTAGCATATGCAGACGTGGCCTCGGAACACTGAGATCGAAAGGTCGAGCATGAATCATATTGTAGATATGATCAACATAATGATGTTCACCATTGAAAGCTATTCCATTTCACGTGATGATCGGTTATGGTTTAATTGATTTGGATCACGTGATCACTTAGAGGATTAGAGGGATGTCTATCTAAGTGGGAGTTCTTTAGTAATATGATTAATTGAACTTAAATTTATCATGAACTTAGTACGTGATAGTATCTTGCTTGTCTATGTTGATTGTAGATAGATGGCCCGTGCTATTGTTCCATTGAATTTTAATGCGTTCCTTGAGAAAGCAAAGTTGAAAGATGATGGTAGAAATTACACGGACTAGGTCCGTAACTTGAGGATTATCCTCATTGCTGCACAGAAGAATTATGTCCTGGAAGCACCGCTAGGTGCCAGACCTGCTATAGGAGCAACACCAGATGTTGTGAACATCTGGCAGAGCAAAGCTGATGACTACTCGATAGTTCAGTGTGCCATGCTTTACGGCTTAGAACCGGGACTTCAACGACGTTTTGAACGTCATGTAGCATATGAGATGTTCCAGGAGTTGAAGTTAATATTTCAAGCAAATGCCCGGATTGAGAGATATGAAGTCTCCAATAAGTTCTACAACTGCAAGATGGAGGAGAATAGTTCTGTCAGTGAGCATATACTCAAAATGTCTCGGTATAATAATCACTTGATTCAACTGGGAGTTAATCTTCCGGATGATAGCGTCATTGACAGAATTCTTCAATCACTGCCACCAAGCTACAAGAGCTTCGTGATGAACTATAACATGCAAGGGATGGATAAGACAATTCTCGAGCTCTTCGCAATGCTAAAGGCTGCGGAGGTAGAAATCAAGAAGGAGCATCAAGTGTTGATGGTCAACAAGACCACTAGTTTCAAGAAAAAGGGCAAAGGGAAGAAGAAGGGGAACTTCAAGAAGAACAGCAAGCAAGTTGCTGCTCAGGAGAAGAAACCCAAGTCTGGACCTAAGCCTGAAACTGATTGCTTCTATTGTAAGCAGACTGGCCACTGGAAGGGGAACTGCCCCAAGTATTTGGCGGATAAGAAGGATGGCAAGGTGAACAAAGGTATATGTGATATACATGTTATTATGTGTACCTTACTAGAGCTCGCAGTAGCACCTGGGTATTTGATACTGGTTCTGTTGCTAATATTTGCAACTCGAAACAGGGACTACGGATTAAGTGAACACTGGCAAAGGACGAGGTGACGATGCGCGTGGGAAATGGTTCCAAAGTCGATGTGATCGCGGTTGGCACCCTATCTCCACATCTACCTTCGGGATTAGTATTAGACCTAAATAATTGTTATTCGGTGCTAGCGTTGAGCATGAACATTATATCTGGATCTTGTTTAATGCGAGACGGTTATTCATTTAAATCAGAGAATAATGGTTGTTCTATTTATATGAGTAATATCTTTTATGGTCATGCACCCTTGAAGAGTGGTCTATTTTTGATGAATCTCGATAGTAGTGATACACATATTCATAATGTTGAAGACAAAAGATGCAGAGTTGATAATGATAGTGCAACTTATTTGTGGCACTGCCATTTAGGTCATATCGGTGTAAAGCGCATGAAGAAACTCCATAATGATGGACTTTTGGAACCACGTGATTATGAATCACTTGGTACTTGCGAACCGTGCCTCATGGGCAAGATGACTAAAACGCCGTTCTCCGGAACTATGGAGAGAGCAACATATTTGTTGGAAATCAGACATACAGATGTATGTGGTCCAATGAATGTTGAGGATCATGGTGGATATTGTTATTTTCTCACCTTCACAGATGATTTAAGCAGATATGGGTATATCTACTTAATGAAACATAAGTCTAAAACATTTGAAAAGTTCAAAGAATTTCAGAGTGAAGTTGAAAATCATCATAACAAGAAAATAAAGTTTCTACGATCTGATCGTGGAGGAGAATATTTGAGTTACGAGTTTGGTCTACATTTGAAACAATGCGGAATAGTTTCGCAACTCACGCCACCCGGAACACCACAGTGTAATGGTGTGTCCGAACGTCGTAATCGTACTTTACTAGATATGGTACGATCTATGATGTCTCTTACTGATTTACCGCTATCGTTTTGGGGTTATGCTTTAGAGACGACCGCATTCACATTAAATAGGGCACCATCGAAATCCGTTGAGACAACGCCTTATGAACTATGGTTTGCCAAGAAACCAAAGTTGTCGTTTCTTAAAGTTTCGGGCTACGATGCATATGTGAAAAAGCTTCAACCTGATAAGATCGAACCCAAATCGGAGAAATGTGTCTTCATAGGATACCCAAAGGAGACTATTGGGTACACCTTCTATCACAGATCCGAAGGCAAGACATTCGTTGCTAAAAATGGATCCTTTCTAGAAAAGGAATTTCTCTCGAAAGAAGTGAATGGGAGGAAAGTAGAACTTGATGAGGTAACTGTATTTGCTCCCTTATTGGAAAGTAGTTCATCACAGAAACCAGTTCATGTGACATCTACACCAATTAGTGAGGAAGTTAATGATGATGATCATGGAACTTCAGATCAAGTTGTTACTGAACCTCGTAGGTCAAACAGAATAAGATCCGCACCAGAGTGGTACGGTAATCCTGTTCTGGAGGTCATGCTACGGGATCATGATGAACCTACGAACTATGGAGAAGCGATGGTGAGCCCGGATTCCGCAAAATGGCTTGAGGCCATGAAATCTGAGATGGGATCCATATATGAGAACAAAGTATGGACTTTGGTTGACTTGCTTGATGATCGGCAAGGAATTGAGAATAAATGTATCTTCAATAAGAAGACTGACACTGACGGTAATGTTACTATCTACAAATCTTGACTTGTTGCGAAAGGTTTTCGACAAGTTCAAGGGATTGACTATGATGAGACCTTCTCACCCGTAGCGATGCTTAAGTCTGTCCGAATCATGTTAGCAATTGCCGCATTTTATGATTATGAAATTTGGCAAATGGATGTCAAAACTGCATTCCTGAATGGATTTCTGGAAGAAGAGTTGTATATGATGCAACCGGAAGGTTTTGTCGATCCAAAGGGAGCTAACAAAGTGTGCAAGCTCCAGCGATCCATTTATGGACTGGTGCAAGCCACTTGGAGTTGGAATAAACGCTTTGATAGTGTGATCAAAGCATTTGGTTTTATACAGACTTTTGGAGAAGCCTGTATTTACAAGAAAGTGAGTGGGAGCTCTGTAGCATTTCTGATATTATATGTGGATGACATATTACTGATTGGAAATGATATAGAATTTCTGGATAGCATAAAGGGATACTTGAATAAGAGTTTTTCAATGAAAGACCTCGGTGAAGCTGCTTACATATTGGGCATTAAGATCTACAGAGATAGATCGAGACGCTTAATTGGACTTTCACAAAGCACATACCTTGACAAAGTTTTGAAGAAGTTCAAAATGGATCAAGCAAAGAAAGGGTTCTTGCCTGTGTTACAAGGTGTGAAGTTGAATAAGACTCAATGCCCGACCACTGCAGAAGATAGAGAGAAAATGAAAGATGTTCCCTATGCTTCTGCCATAGGCTCTATCATGTATGAAATGCTGTGTACCAGACCTGATGTGTGCCTTGCTATAAGTCTAGCAGGGAAGTACCAAAGTAATCCAGGAGTGGATCACTGGACAGCAGTCAAGAATATCCTGAAGTACCTGAAAAGAACTAAGGATATGTTTCTCGTTTATGGAGGTGACAAAGAACTCATCGTAAATGGTTACGTTGATGCAAGCTTTGACACTGATCCGGACGATTCTAAATCGCAAACCGGATACGTGTTTACATTAAACGGTGGAGCTGTCAGTTGGTGCAGTTCTAAACAAAGCATCGTGGCGGGATCTACATGTGAAGCGGAGTACATAGCTGCTTCGGAAGCAGCAATTGAAGGAGTCTGGATGAAGGAGTTCATATCCGATCTAGGTGTCATACCTAGTGCATCGGGTCCAATGAAAATCTTTTGTAACAATACTGGAGCAATTGCCTTAGCGGAGGAATCCAAATTTCACAAGAGAACCAAGCACATCAAGAGACACTTCAATTCCATTCGGGATCTAGTCCAGGTGGGAGACATATAAATTTGCAAGATACATACGGATCTGAATGTTGCAGACACATTGACTAAACCTCTTCCACGAGCAAAACATGATCAGCACCAAGGCTCCATGGGTGTTAGAATCATTACTGTGTAATCTAGATTATTGACTCTAGTGCAAGTGGGAGACTGAAGGAAATATGCCCTAGAGGCAATAATAGAGTTATTATTTATTTCCTTATATCATGATAAATGTTTATTATTCATGCTAGAATTGTATTAACCGGAAACGTAATGCATGTGTGAATACATAGACAAACAGAGTGTCACTAGTATGCCTCTACTTGACTAGCTCGTTAATCGAAGATGGTTATGTTTCCTAACCATAGACATGAGTTGTCATTTGATTAACGGGATCACATCATTAGGAGAATGATGTGATTGACTTGACCCATTCCGTTAGCATAGCACCCGATCGTTTAGTATATTGCTATTGCTGTCTTCATGACTTATACATGTTCCTATGACTATGAGATTATGCAACTCCCGTTTACCGGAGGAACACTTTGTGTGCTACCAAACGTCACAACGTAAGTGGGTGATTATAAAGGTGCTCTATAGGTGTCTCCAAAGGTACTTGTTGGGTTGGCATATTTCGAGATTAGGATTTGTCACTCCGATTGTCGGAGAGGTATCTCTGGGCCCTCTCGGTAATGCACATCACTTAAGCCTTGCAAGCATTGCAACTAATGAGATAGTTGTGAGATGATGTATTACGGAACGAGTAAAGAGACTTGCCGGTAACGAGATTTAACTAGGTATTGAGATACCGACGATTGAATCTCGGGCAAGTAACATACCGATGACAAAGGAAACAACGTATGTTGTTATGCGGTCTGACCAATAAAGATCTTCGTAGAATATGTGGGAACCAATATGAGCATCCAGGTTCCGCTATTGGTTACTGACCGGAGACGTGTCTCAGTCATGTCTACATAGTTCTCGAACCCGTAGGGTCCGCACGCTTAACGTTACGATGATAGTTATATTACGAGTTATATGTTTTGATGTACCGAAGGTTGTTTGGAATCCCGGATGTGATCACGGACATGAGGAGGAGTCTCGAAATGGTCGAGACATGAAGATTGATATATTTGAAGCCTATGTTTGGATATCGGAAGTGTTCCGGGTGAAATCGGGATTTTACCGGAGTACCGGGAGGTTAATGGGCTTTAGTGGGCCTTTACGGAGAAGAGGAGAGACGGCCAGGGCTGGGCCGCGCGCCCCTCCCCCTAGTACGAATAGGACAAGGAGATGGGCCCCCCCTTCCTTCCTCTCTCCCTCCTCTTTCCCCCTCCCAAGTCCTGGTCCAACTAGGAAAGGGGGGAGTCCTACTCCCGGTTGGAGTAGGACTCCTCCCGGCGCGCCTCTCCCCTTGGCCGGCCGCACCCCCCTTGACCCTTTATATACGGGGGTAGGGGGCACCCCATAGACACAACAATTGATCATTTAATCTTTTAGCCGTGTGCGGTGCCCCCCTTCACCATAGTCCACCTCAATAATACTGTAGCGGTGCTTAGGCGAAGCCCTGCGTCGGTAGAACATCATCATCGTCACCACGCCGTCGTGCTGATGAAACTCTCCCTCAACACTCGGCTGGATTGGAGTTTGAGGGACGTCATCAGGCTGAATGTGTGCTGAACTCGGAGGTGCCGTACGTTCGGTACTTGATCGGTCAGATCGTGAAGATGTACGACTACATCAACCGCGTTGTGCTAATGCTTCCGCTTACGGTCTACAAGGGTATGTAGACAACACTCTCCCCTCTTGTTGCTATGCATCACCATGATCTTGCGTGTGCGTAGGAAATTTTTTGAAATTACTACGTTCCCCAACATCTATTTCATCAAAACACACATTGCTCGTATGATAAACCGTGACAACTTATGTCTTACCATGCCATATTCATGAAAAAACTAGTGAGGACGCATCTGTTTCGGCAACAATTACGATGGTTCTCACATGATTCACGGGAACACAAAAGTAGCAGCAGTTCCCATAGACGGATTCAAACAGAGTACTAGCCCAGAGGGGTCGATAACACGCAAGGTTCGGATAATTAGACACAATCCAAACTACTATTAAACACTAGCTGGGGCAACTATTTCATGCCTCGATCTAATTTGGGCTGGACACAAGACGAACCTTGCCATGAACATCATCGAGGACGTCCCACAGCAGCTCAATCATGTGAACCTTCATGAAGACAACCTTGTGGCCTTGCCACTGATAAACTTGTTTGCGGAGGCATGCCACGTCATCTTCCTGCGTAAGCTTGACAAGAACAATATGCCTCACAAACGAAGGAGTAGCTTTGAACTTCTTATGCTTCAGTACACCCTAGACAACACGCCTGACAACAGTGGGGCTGGAATACAACTCTTCATTGGTATAACTGCAAATGGCTTCCAGTATCCAACAGCCTAAGAACTATGTTTTCCCAGTGTGTATATTCAGGTCATCCGCCTCACAGCGAGTGACATGTACAACCACACAATCCTTGTCTGCAATAGGGTTCTAATTGAAACAAAAACAAATTCTGAATTACTTTTCAGTATAAGAAACACAAGTTATTTAAACCACTATGTATAGCATGGCATCGAAGCTAATAAAATTTTGCATTATTAATCACCACATACTTAGATGAAAAACCACAACCGAGATCGGCAAAGAAGAAAATCACCTTGGGCAGCTCCGCGGGGGGAGGGGGGGACACATCCTCGAAGGGGGAAAACTGCTCCTGCAGTGCCACAGGGGATGTAACCTCAAACGGGGCATTGACCATCTCAGTAGTGGCCGTGAGCGTATCTTGGGTCGGCTCGGTGGCTGCCTCCATCTTCTTGGAGCTCTTTGTTTCGTGGGGATCAGCCTCCCGCGTCTGCTCCAATATCGCCAGATCTTTGCCTGGTTCTCCTTGGTCCATCATGAAACTGACGGATACTAGGAGACCACTGAAAGGAAAACACAATCACAATGACAATGTGTAGGACCTTGAAGTATGTCTAGAGGGGGGGTGATTAGACTACTTGACCAATAAAAACTTAACCTTTTCCCAATTTTAGAGTTTGACAGATTTTAGCTATTTTAGGACAAGTCAAGCAATCATCACACAATTCAAGCAAGCATGCAAAGAGTATATAGGCAGCGGAAATTAAAGCATGCAACTTGCAAGAAAGTAAAGGGAAGGGTTTGGAGGATTCAAACGCAATTGGAGACACAGATGTTTTTGGCGTGGTTCCGATAGGTGGTGCTATCGTACATCAACGTTGATGGAGACTTCAACCCATGAAGGGTAATGGCTGCGCAAGTCCACGGAGGGCTCCACCCACGAAGGGTCCACGAAGAAGCAACCTTGTCTATCCCACCATGGCCGTCGCCCACGAAGGACTTGCCTCACTAGCGATAGATCTTCACGAAGTAGGCGATCTCCTTGCCCTTACAAACTCCTTGGTTCAACTCCACAATCTTGTCGGAGGCTCCCAAGTGACACCTAGCCAATCTAGGAGACACCACTCTCCAAGAAGTAACAAATGGTGCATTGATGATGAACTCCTTGCTCTTGTGCTTCAAATGATAGTCTCCCCAACACTCAACTCTCTCTCATAGGTTTTGGATCTGGTGGAAAGAAGATTTGAGTGGAAAGCAACTTGGGGAAGGCTAGAGATCAAGATTCATATGGTAGGAATGGAATATCTTGGCCTCAACACATGAGTAGGTGGTTCTCTCTCAGAAATGGTAAGTTGGAAGTGTAGGTTCGTTCTGATGGCTCTCTCCACGAATGAAGAGGAGGTGGAGGGGTATATATAGCCTCCACACAAAATCTAACCGTTACATGCAATTTACCAAACTCGGTGGGACCGAATCGTTAAACTCGGTCGGACCAATTTAGTAAACCTAGTGACCGTTAGTGATTTTCAGTGGGACTGACATGCATCTCGGTGAGACCGATTCAGTTAGGGTTAGGGCATAACGTAATCTCGGTAAGTCCCATTACAAAAACTCGGTGAGACCGATTTGGTAATAAGCTTTCCAAAGAGTTGGTCAGGTAAACTCGGTTGGACCGATTTGCTCTTTTCGGTGAGACCGAAATGTTACAAAAAGGAAACAGAGAGTTTACATTGCAATCTCGGTGGGACCGATCGCTCACTTCGGTTAGACCGAAACGTTACGAAGGGAAACAGAGAGATTACAACCCCATCTCGGTGAGGCCGAGATCCCTATCGGTAAGACCGATTTGCTTAGGGTTTGTGGCAGTGGCTATGACTTTTCGAATCGGTGGCCCCGGATAGGAAGAATCGGTGTGACCGATTTTGGCTTTGGGTTTAGGTCATTTGTGGATGTGGGAAAGTAGTTGAGGGTTTTGGAGCATATCACTAAGCACATGAAGCAAGAGGCTCATTAAGCAACACCTCATCCCTCCTTGATAGTATTGGCTTTTCCTGTAGAGTCAATGTGATCTTGGATCACTAAAATGTAAAATGAAGAGTCTTGAGCTTTTGAGCTTGAGCCAATCCTTTGTCCTTAGTATTTTGAGGGATCCACTTTCATCATCCATGCCATGCCATTCATTGAGCTTTTCCTGAAATAATAGTCTTGGAATAGCATTAGCTCAATGAGCTATATGTTGTTATGAATTACCAAAACCACCGAGGGATAGTTGCACTTTCAATCTCCCCATTTTTGGTAATTGATGAGAACATATAGATCAAAGCTTCGACAAATGATAATAAGATTGAATAACATCGTCGCTTTGAGAAGTATGTGATAAGTAAGAGCTCCCCCTAAATTTGTGCATAGTTTAAGATTTGCTTTGGACTGCAAATGCACAATGAATTAGGCTCATGGGTTACTCTTCCATGTCACATACATCTTGGTGGAGCGCTCAAAATAATAAACAATGAATACATGCACTCATCACCAAGCATAGTGAGTGATCACATAAGAAAGATAGGATAATATCAAGCATGCATAAGTGTACCTTATGATCAAACACATGATCATCAATGTCTCACAAGCATAGTATCTCAACCAAAAGCAAACAAAGTTTGAAAAAACCACCAAATAAAGCAAGAGAGAACAAAAGCAACACACTCTCGCTCTCTCTCTCGAAGCCTACGATCTATTCATTTTTCTCCCCCTTTGGCAACAAGTTACCAAAAAGTTCATAGAAAATGCATAGTGCTAGACCGACTCTCAGGCTTGAACTTCTGGTGGTGGTGTCCTGATGGCTTCTTGGACGAAGGCTTCAGTTGAAGTAGAGGGTGCTGGAGTGGATGCTAGAGCTGGTTGCACTGGAACTGTAGGGGTAGTAGCTGGTGCTGAAGTTATCGCTCTAGTGTCTGTCACTGGCACTGCAACTGACCTCTGGGCTCTGGGCACTCTGGCAAACACATTGGTGGTTGTCTTGCCCTTCCTCTCCTACATGTCATCCTGGAGCTGCTCTACAACTGACTGAATCTCAGTTAACTTGTCATCTAGATCATAGAATTTTGTTCCATGATTCTTTCCAGGCTCTCCTGGTTTTGAGTTAGGGTGGCCAACCCCTTCTCAATCCTCAGAGTTGATGCTATCAAGTAACCAAGCTGCTCCTGTTTGGTTTTCAAGAAATATTCGAATGCCTCCTCTTGAGTTGGCATCTTGGTAGCCTTCTCCTTCTTTGTCTTCTCCTTCTTCTCTTGAGCTTGAACTGATTGTGGATCATCTTCATTCATGACAACCTCATTGTCCTCAAAGTCTGGATAAAGTGGAAAATGTTCCGTATCCAACTGATATTTCCCTGTGCCCATCTTTGAGTTAACCAATTCCTGAATCTGAGGTGCATAACAATAGCTCCTCTTCTGATCTGCTGCTATCCTCTTGATTGTTTCAATGATTGGGCTCATGACTTTGAACTTCTGTGGCACATCAAACACATGCAACATGTTGATGGCATGCCCTCTAATCATGTTATGGTCACCAGACTTGGGCAACAGAGTGTGCCTCAGAATCCAATTTATGGTTGGCAGTCCTGACAGCAGAAAGTGAACTGATCCAAACTTGTGAGTCTCTACTGCCTTGTCGGAATTTCCTTGTACATGTGATCCATGGAGTTGTGACCCAACTTCTTCTTTGCATAAATGTGCAGGTCATCCTCATCTTCCTTGGGGGCATTTATGAGACTTTCCCATTCTTCAACAGTGGACTGTTACCTTGTAGCTTGAGACATCCGAACAATTCTACCATCTGGGTAAAAATGTGCTGTGGAGTAGAACTGCATGATAAGCTCATCATCCTAGTTGGTGAACTTCTGTCCAACAAAATCAGCAACTCCACAAGCAACAAAGCTTTCTTGCACTCCAGGATAGTGCTCTTCATTGTCCTTGATGTAGGTCCAGTCGACCCACCTCATGTCACAGACTATAGGCTTCTTGTCCAACTGAATTGTTTCATAAAAGTCCTGTTGTTCCTTTGTGTTGAACCTGTAGTCAACATCAGTTCTTCGTCTTGAAGCATATGGATCTTCCATCCTCCATAGTCTCAGCCCTGAATCCTTCCTGATTCTCATGTCCTCAGCCACAGGATGGGCATCATTGTGGTTTGGTATCTTGGGCTTGAGCTTTCTTAGGACCTGTCCTTCTTCATCCTCATCTTCAACAACATTGGGCACTGGGGCCTTGTTCTTCTCAGCAGCTGGAATACTCCTAGTATTCCTCTTTGGAACTTGCTTGGCCTTGGAGGCAGCTTTGGGTGCTTCCTTGGGCTTAGATGTTGCAGCCCCTGATCTGATTGCATCACCCATAAGCTTAGGTGCCTTAGGTGCTGGTGCAGCATCCTCTTCCTCTTCTTCAGAATCTCTCCTCATAGAGGGCTTTCCAAGGACCTTGGCAGTTGTGGTTCTTGCTCTCTTCTTTTTCTTATCCTGATCACCATCATCCTCTGATTCAATTGTGAACTTCATAGTTGCACCGGTGGGGACTTTCTGAGGTTTGGATGATGTTTCTTTCCTTGCAGGTGCCTCTTTGGGTTGAGCCTGAGTTGGCACTTGAGTGGACTTTCTGGCCTTTGGCATTGGTGTCCTCTTGGCAGGAACTTTCCTTTTCAGACCTGGTTTTGTGCTCTGTGCAGAGCCATATTCTTTCTTGAGAACTACCTTCTTGGAAGTAGCCTCATCTTCCTCAGCTTTGTAATCTTCATCCTCAGAATATGAAGTTCTTTTCCTCCTTTGCCTAGTAGCGGCCTTAGGCAAATTGCTAGGAGTACTTCTGCTCCCTTCATCTTTAGTTGAGGGACTAGTGCCCTCACTCAAGTCCATCCGCTCTACAGACTTGTTCTGTCTATCACTCTGATCTGACATACTGCAAAAGCTGACTGCTGACCCTGTGAAGAGTTATAGATGAGATAGAATAGATGAGCATCACAAAATGCAGAGATTTTTGCAAAAGAATGATTCAAAAGTTCAGTTTTACTTTTCCACAGAAAGCATTTCGGATCAACCGATTTTCAAACTCGGTGATACCGAAGCAGTTTTGGAACCTAAACTGATGATCTCGCTTGGACCGAGTTTCAGTCCGGTGGCACCGAGACTGCTAGGGTTTCACAGAATCCTCAAATCGGTCGCACTGATTAGTAATTCTCGGTCAGACCGAGAGTCACTAGTGCAATGGCATAAGCCAAATCGGTGAGACCGAGTTTTTCAACTCGGTGGGTCCGAGATGGTTTCGGCGGAAACCTAACCCTAAAAATTTGAATCTCATCTAATCTATGGACTACTTTGGATGGATAGAAGAGTTTCAATCGTAGAAAGAATCAATATGAAAACAATGTGCTACGAATCAGACGTGTATAGCACAAAGATCAAGTCCATACCCTAACTTGGCGGTGGACTTGCTACGGCGGCAACGGCGGGGACGAAATCCGTTGACGGCGGCGGAGACCAGCGACAGGAGGCTGCTGGCGATGAGGAGACGATCCGGAGACCACTGATGGCAGAGCAAGCTGTTGCGCGGGCGAAGGGTTTCGGAGAAATTTCCCAACTTTTGCCCGTGGCTATATATAGCGCGACCCTGTCGGTGTGACCGAGTGGAACAACTCGGTGGCACCGAGATGCATAACTGTGTTCAGTTACAGCAAATCGGTGAGACCAAAAAGTTCAAATCGGTTGCACCGAGATTGAAAACTCAGATCAACTTGGTGATCTCGGTAGGACTGAAATGGAAGAATCGGTCTGACCGAGATTCACAAAGAGGTTTTGGAAGTTTAAGTCTATGATGAATCGGGGACTCCGAGTCTTCCTCACACAGAGTGGTTCGAATCTGACTTGATCAAATTTTGTGATGTAGCATGAATAGAGTTTGAGATGAGAAAAGCATAGATAGCTAAAGAAGGTTCTTAGGCATTCTTGTCCATGCACTTGGCAAAAAGAAAAGAACCCAGACAATAAAAACAACAAGTGGATGTCCTTGAATGAGTAAAATATGCACCAACATGCTCACACAATAAGATAGCAAATGAAATATGTGGCAAAGCATGCACAACCAATTTTAGCATCTATAAAACAATTGGCGATGACTAGGTCATCTATATATGAGTATATTGACTTAGGAGTCAAATGAGAACATTTGATCATAGGTCATACTCATCGTTTAAGCTCAAGTGGGGTTACCACTTTTACATAATGTATTGATGTGTTCACACCATTAGAGTTGCTTTGACTCAATTCTTAGAGTTAAGCTCCCCCTAGATGTGAGATCCCCCCTTAGAGGGATGAACTAACCTTGGGTTTTGTCGATGATGACTTCATGTAGGTGTTGAAGATGTAGATGCTCAATGTTGATGTAGATCATTTGGAGCAATCCTTTGGAGTGAGTTGCACTTTCAACTTACCTACATGGGTTAGTCCCACAAGGAACAAACAAGAATATCCATAGACATAGAGTGATGCACACACAAGATGATGTCCATGAAATCATTAGGTTACCTTGTCCCTTGCCTTACCAACATGAGGGTTTGTGACTCCTTGAACTAGTGCAAGATGTGGAAGTTGATTGCACTTGTTCTTGCCAAAATGATATGAGTGAAGAATGTTGCCGGAGTCACCCTCAAGAAATCTCTAGTTCTTCTTCTTTGGGATCCAAATCATCTTGATGGGAATCCTTGGAGTTGTAGTTGTACTTGATGAAGTAGAACTTGACGTAGTCTTCGGAACCCACTTGAACGAGGCTTTAGGTGCTTCTTCAAATGCATCAATCTCTTCTTGAAGCTTGTCCTTGCCTTTGTTCTTGTGGTCTTGTGGTGGAAGATCATCTTGAGCTTGTGTTCCCTTGAAGGAAGTAGGATCATACTTCTCTTGTTGAGGAACAAACTTCAACTTGGGGTATTGATCTTCTTCCAACTCAACTCCATTGGCATTGAACTTTCATTAAAAACTAACACCTTGATTCTTCCGGTGCCTTCCTTGCTTGAGTACAATTTCCTCGAATTGCTTACTCCCGGCAAGGCTCTTGTAAACACCTTTCTCTATAATTACCTTCAATAAGCTATTTTCTTGCTCAAGTGTAACTTGGCTAAGAGAATCATTAGTGGAATCAAGAGAACTACTAGAAGCAACAATATTGGATTTGACATTATTATCGTTACTACTAGAGGAAGTATCTTTCTTGTACTTGTTACTAGACTTGTCTTGAGGCATGTAAGTAGATAAGAGTAAACGCTTGGCAATGTAAGAAGAACTTTTCTTGCGGAGATCATCATTGATTGCTTTCAAGAACTCATGCTCTTGCTCAAGATTGAGCTTTTCAAAGCGTAACTTCTCATGAGCCCTTAAAAGTTCTCGATGTTCTTCATAGATAGTTTCATGAGCTAACTTAAGAGAGTTTAGTTCTTTAGTTAGAAGCTCAATCTTCTCCTTATCATTGTCATTCGTTTTATCTTGATTAGCATGATTAATTGACGTTTCATCGTAGTATTCATCACTAGAGTTGTCAACAAGTAAATCATCATCCACAAGCAAGTCATCTTCATCACTATTGAAATCAACATACTCGGGATGTGTTACCTTTGGACCTTTGGCCATGAAGCATCTTCCAACACCTTCATTTGGTGAGTCAAATATGTCGTAGGAGTTGGTTGACACAAGTGCTAGACCGGCAACACCTTCATCTTGAGTATATTCGGAGTCGGAGTGATAGCTTCTCTCGGAGTGATTGCCGGAGTCGGAGCCGGATACGCATTCACCAACATGAGCTTGATGTCTTCGTTTTGTGTAGCTCCTTGATGACTTGTCCTTCCTTTCCGAATCCTTGCTTCTCCATGAGGGTCTTCGTTCATAACGATCTTCTCTACTCCTCCTTTCTCTTGGTGGTGATTCTTCTCTTTTGCTCCTTATTCTTGGATAATCTTCTCTTCTTTTGTAGGGTGCCATACACTCATTGGAGTAGTGTCCGGGTCTCCCACAATTGTAGCAATTTCGCTCACGACTAGAAGATCTCTTGTCATTGTAAGACCTTGACTTGGAGCTTCTTTATTTGCTTCTACTCTTGTAGAATTTATTGAAGTTCTTCACCATTAAGCTCAATTCTTCATTGAAGGTTGGTTTCTCACTTGATGATGTGGGGGCTTCACTTGAGGCTTTGTAAGCACCACTTGACTTGTTGTGAAGTTCCTCCTTATCCTTGAGTGACATCTCATGAGCAACAATTCTTCCAATGACTTCCGTTGGCTTGAGATCTTTGTAGTTTGGCATCATTTGAATCAATGTGCACACAGTATCATACTTTCCATCCAATGCTCTTAGAATCTTCTTAATGATGAATTTGTCGGTCATCTCTTCACTCCCTAAGCCGGCAATCTCATTTGTGATAAGAGCAAGCCTAGAGTACATTTCAGCGACACCTTCACCAACCTTCATTTTGAACTTGTCAAGCTGACTCTGGAGCACATCCAACTTGGATTCCTTGACGGACTCGGTACCTTCGTGCATATCAATCAAAGTATCCCAAATTTCCTTTGCATTCTCAAGACGGCTGATTTTGTTGAATTCTTCGGGGCACAATCCGTTGAAGATGATATCGCATGCTTGAGCGTTGTATTGCAGCATCTTCAATTTTTCTGAATTAGCTTCACAGTTCGGTTCTCTCCCATCGAAAAATTCACCTTGCAAGCCAATACAAATAATTGCCCAAACGGCGGGGTTATGTCCAAGAATATGCATTTTCATCTTATGCTTCCAACTAGCAAAATTAGTACCATCAAAGTAAGGACCTCTACGGTGATAATTTCCCTCGCTAGACGCCATACTCTCCTAGGTTGTGAAACCAAGGCTATGACCACCAAAAGCTATGGAAATCAAAGCAAATGGAGACCAAAGCTCTGATACCACTTGTAGGACCTTGAAGTATGTCTATAGGGGGGTGACTAGACTACTCGACCAATAAAAACTTTACCTTTTCCCAATTTTAGAGTTTGATAGATTTTAGCTATTTTAGGACAAGTCAAGCAATCATCACACAATTCAAGCAAGCATGCAAAGAGTATATAGGCAGCGGAAATTAAAGCATGCAACTTGCAAGAAAGTAAAGGGAAGGGTTTGGAGGATTCAAACGCAATTGGAGACACGGATGTTTTTGGCGTGGTTCCGATAGGTGGTGCCATCGTACATCCACGTTGATGGAGACTTCAACCCACGAAGGGTAACGGCTGCGCGAGTCCACGGAGGGCTCCACCAATGAAGGGTCCACGAAGAAGCAACCTTGTCTATCCCACCATGGCCGTCGCCCACGAAGGACTTGCCTCACTAGCGGTAGATCTTCACGAAGTAGGCGATCTCCTTGCCCTTACAAACTCCTTGGTTCAACTCCACAATCTTGTCGGAGGCTCCCATGTGACACCTACCCAATCTAGGAGACACCACTCTCCAAGAAGTAACAAATGGTGCATTGATGATGAACTCCTTGATCTTGTGCTTCAAATGATAGTCTCCCCAACACTCAACTCTCTCTCATAGGTTTTGGATCTGGTGGAAAGAAGATTTGAGTGGAAAGCAACTTGGGGAAGGCTAGAGATCAAGATTCATATGGTAGGAATGGAATATCTTGGCCTCAACACATGAGTAGGTGGTTCTGTCTCAGAAATGGTAAGTTGGAAGTGTAGGTTCGTTCTGATGGCTCTCTCCACGAATGAAGAGGAGGTGGAGGGGTATATATAGCCTCCACACAAAATCTAACGTTACACACAATTTACCAAACTCGGTGGGACCGAATCGTTAACCTCGGTCGGACCGATTTAGTAAACCTAGTGACAGTTAGTGATTTTCGGTGGGACTGACATGCATCTCGGTGAGACCGATTCGGTTAGGGTTAGGGCATAATGTAATCTCGGTAAGACCGATTACACAAACTCGGTGAGACCGATTTGGTAATAAGCTTTCCAGAGAGTTGGTCAGGTAAACTCGGTGGGACCGATTTGCTCTTTTCGGTGAGACCGAAATGTTACAAAAAGAAAACAGAGAGTTTACATTGCAATCTCGGTGGGACCGATCGCTCACTTCGGTTAGACCGAAACGTTACGAACGGAAACAGAGAGATTACAACCCCATCTCGGTGAGACCGAGATCCCTATCGGTAGGACCGATTTGCTTAGGGTTTGTGGCAGTGGCTATGACTTTTGGAATCAGTGGCGCCGGATAGGAAGAATCGGTGTGACCGATTTTGGCTTTGGGTTTAGGTCATTTGTGGATGTGGGAAAGTAGTTGAGGGTTTTGGAGCATATCACTAAGCACATGAAGCAAGAGGCTCATTAAGCAACACCTCATCCCTCCTTGATTGTATTGGCTTTTCCTATAGACTCAATGTGATCTTGGATCTCTAAAATGTAAAATGAAGAGTCTTGATCTGTTGAGCTTGAGCCAATCCTTTGTCCTTAGTATTTTGAGGGATCCACTTTCATCATCCATGCCATGCCATTCATTGAGCTTTTCCTGAAATAATAGTCTTGGAATAGCATTAGCTCAATGAGCTATATGTTGTTATGAATTACTAAAACCACCTAGGGATAGTTGCACTTTCACAATGAAACAAAAATGAGAGTGAGGATCGGTTACTACTTTGCAAAAGTTCTTTTTTTTTCTCTGAACAAAAATATACCAACATCACGGATCCGCTTACCTTCCCTTCGTTGGGAGAGAAGAACAGTGGCAGATGCGAGTGTTGCCTTTCTTGAAGACGGTGAGGGAGAAGGGGATTCAGCGAAGAGTGAAATGATGGTTGCTTCGTCCGTCCAACTTAGACTGGGGGGGTGGGGTTTTGTGATACGACGGCTTGTTACTATCACGCTACGACCGGGGTGACTCTCCGCCTGCATACTGCCTTCTAATTTGGTGGATGGCATTTGGGCCCGCGCGCTGCATGGCCCGCATGTCACTGAACAAAAGTATAACGGCATTCAGTAGAGGGAGACGTTTCAATGACCTAGGAGTAGCCAGAAGCGGTAGAGTGTCTCCAGTGTACTAGTAGTAATTGTTTTTCTGGCTAGCTGTAGAGTGTCTCCACTGTACTAGTAGTAATTGTTTCTCTAGGCCCAAGACAAAAACAGCCCATCCACACTAGTAAATAGTAAAATCAATTCAAAAGCCCTATATTTACTGAATGAGAGGTGCTACCCACACCCAGCACACCCCCCCCCCAAAAAAAACCTAGGTGCTCTTCTTCCTCCTCGCTCCCACCCACCTCATGTCAGCTCGTTCCACTCGTACCCCCAAATTCCTCACCTCACTCCTACAGAAAACCCCAGCACCCCTTCTTCCTCACTACTACAGAAAAAACCTCAGCTCCCCTTCTTCACTCGCACTACAACTAGGCTCGTCATTCGTTAATTTGCTCAAATCCGTGACCGCGATGCGGCGCCCTCGAGGGAAATGGAGTCGGCTGACCCCAGTGCCAAGAAGATGTGGCTCCCGCCAGCGGCGATGCCTGTTGTAGATCCCGCACCTGGCAGCGCGGGGAGAAGCGGCGACCCCGCCCCCACTGGATCCCAGGAACCCGTAGAATCTCGGGTGGACCGCATCAGCGATCTCCCGGACGCCGTCCTTGGGGAGATCATCTCGCTTATCCCCACCAAGGACTGCTGCCGCACCCAAGTCCTCTCAATTTGGTGGCGCCCTCTATGGCGTGCCATGCCCCTTAATCTCGATTGTCGTCAGCTATCTCTCTTCAATGGTTTTGAAATCCCCAGAGCCATCATCTCCTCCCACCAGGGCTCCGTTCAAAGCCTCTGCATCCCGTCATGCTACCTGAGAAAGCATACCATGCCCTCCACGATGGACGCCTGGCTGAAATCCCCTGAATTCATAGAACTACAGCTGCTTGAGTTCTACTATTCCCCTGGAAATCACATACCAGATACCGAACGCCATGAACTTGTGCCCTCAGCATCGATGTCCATCTTGCGGTTTTCCTCCTCTCTCCACACCACCACCTTTGCGTTGTGCTACCTACCAGACAAACTGGTACTAAACCTTCGACTCCCATTTCTCAAGGAACTTTCACTTATGCGGGTTCGTATATCGGAGGCCTCATTGCACAACATCATCCACTCCAGTTGCCCTGCCCTGGAGTGCTTGGTGCTTGTTTTCACAGTTAGAATCGGTTGTCTCCAAATAAAGTCGCCTAACCTTGTAAGAATTGGAATTTCTTTTGACCGAAGGCAGCTCATCATCCAAGATGCCCCTTCACTTCAATGGTTGATCCTTGATTCTAGTTATTCACCGTTGGAAATAACCGTCCTCTCTGCGCCTAAACTGGAGACCTTGGGTGTAATACATGATCTCTGTGCTCATTTCAATATGGTGTTTGGCTCCATAGTTCTTCAGGTACTTTATATTATCATCTACACTTGTAACCATAAGCTGCATTTTAAATTTCTGCCCATAGTTATATATCATCTTGGAGTACACATTTTGTACTAATATTATGTTCTATGCTCAATGAAGAGTTTCTCCATGGATGGCCTATCAATGGTGTTGGATTCTGTCAAGATATTATATATCCAAATGATTAGTTTTGATCTGAACAAGATTATTGGCTTGCTGCAATGCTTTCCATGTCTGGAGAAGCTGTATATAAAGGTGATAATTTCACGCACATTGGAAGCCCGCATATAATGTACTAGAATTAACCGTTCAGCTGTTGCTCTTTCGACACTCTTTTTTTAGACCTTAACTGTTTTCATTCTTCATGTCTATTTAGGCAACAGGACGGGGTAAGAAAGTTATAATCAATTGGTGGATTCGTAAGCATCAGGATTTTCTCACTTCTCATGAGATTCGATTGAAGACAATAACGCTAGAACGATATGTAGCCAACCGTGCAAACACTAGATTTGTAACATTCTTCCTGCTAAATGCGAGGTTACTATTGTCCATCAGGCTTAAGTTTATTAGCAGCATGGTTTTGACGGATGGGTATGTTGAAGAGCAAAAAAAGGAGTTTCAGATGGGCAAAAGAGCATCTGAACGTGCCGGGCTTCTATTTACAACATATTGTGGTCATAATCCAGTCAATTTTATGACCCAGGATGTTCATTCTATGGACCTGACCGATCCATTTGACTGTGACTGCCGAAAACAGTGCTGGAGTTAGATGTTGTTGCCCTTTTCAACCTGGGTTTTTTTGTAAATCTGGTGAACAATTAACCCTCGTGCTTTTGTATAGTTTGTAAGCTGGAGTTAGATGTTCCTGCCCTTTTCAACTCGGCTGTGACTGTCATATTTTCTTGGAAACAAGGCATGGCTTGCCATTTGTTTAATTTAGAGTGAAATATTGTAACAAATCCCAACCAAGGGAAATAACATCACTCTCGCCGGCTGCTTGAGCTCACTGTGCATTACAGAAGCCAAGTGATTAGCCCCCACCAGCACCCATAAACTTATTTCAAACTAGTACAACAAATGGGCTGTAAATTTTCATAGGAAAGGCTGCATGACCGTGATAGATTTGGATTCTGACATTTGGGGCCCACGAGGAAATAGCCTATCCAAGGTGGTGTCGACTTACTAGCCAGTCAACAAACGACTCTGCCTACCAGTCGTTGGATTGACATCCAACATCTATCGTGTATCTTCTATCTCTTGTCTTCTTCCTCTAGCCGCCCAAACCGAATCACCCCGTCGGCTCCGCCTGCTCCCGCATCCCATGGCTGGCTGAGCCTCCGCCGCCCTACCGTATGTACCCTCCAACGTTGGCCAGTTCCTCCCTCTATTCCCCCACACGTCCTGTTATTCTCCGGCGACGTCAGCCCCAACACCCACCCGCACCCGAACCAGTCAACCCTCGTACTCCCCTCCGCCTGCGACTGGACCGGCGCATCTTCCATGGCTCCTGTTCGTTCCGTCCGAGGCCTCGCCGTCGTCCTCCGCCTTGCGGCCTTGGTTCGCTTGCCGTGCGTGGTGCGCCGCCCTCTTGCATTGTCAACGTCGTCAACAACCGAGAGGAACAAGGAGATGACTGTACGTGGAGAGGATGACAGTAGGGACCCACCAGCGTCATGGCAGTACGCAAGCAAGTGCCTCTATATTACAAGCCCAAAAATATGGTTCCTCCTAATGGTTGGACATCTGGGGCTCACGCCATTGTCAACTAGTTAAACGAGAGAATTACACTACGAGCGGCTGACACCAGGGACCCAGCAGGTCGCGCATTTTTTAGGAACAAGTAGTTATTATTTATACTAGTTTTAGCGACGGATCAGGGTAACAACAGGGTTGTGCGGGGGCCGTGGCCCGTCTAGCCAGGGTTTTATTTGTGTTTACCATATCATGAGCCCAGTTGTGTTTTTTTTCTTGCTGAAAATGGCTAGCCCAGTTCTATATTTTTTTAAGAAATACCCAAACAAGGCCTACTTGATTTATCGGCCCTGCTGGGTTGCAAATCTTTCAAGACGAGGAGAGTTTCATTCGGTTTGCTCAGAAATGGTCTGTACATTTTTAAAACACATCAAACCGGGAATTAGTTTCAATTTTTTTATTAGAATATTTTAAATTCCATTGACTTTTATGCGTGGACAATTATTTGGATTTTATATTTATATAAATTATTTGTCAAAATAGTTTGAATGTGAATCGATATTTCTGGATTAAAAAGAGTTGACCGCAACGAAATATGCAAAATTTTGTATACTTTTTAACCGTGGCCACAATATGGGGTGTAATGCTAACAAAAAGAAGATGGGCTCCAAAAAAATTCTTAAGAATTAGCAAATGGGCTATACACTATTAGAAATAATGGCAGATGGGTTGTCTGTTGTTTTCCACAGATTTGAGGCTGACTTGTGCGCCTACTACAGGTTGACGCGTATGCTTTCATAAAAAAAAGGTTGACGCACACGCAACGCCCTGTCAACTTAGTCAACACACGAAAGCGGTGATTGTTGGATGTCCATCCAATGGCTGTCGTGCTTCTTCAATATTTGCTCTTCATGCTCCAGCCGCTCAAAAAAGCGCCGGCGGGACTGCCTGCTCCCTCCTCCCGCGGCCGGCTATGCTGCCGTGCAGGCCTCACGGCCCCCCGTACTCCCAATGCTGGCCTAGCCATCCCTCTACTCACCCACACCTGCTGTTATTCTCCGGGGACGGTAGACGAACCAGTAAACCCTCGTACTCCTCCGCGTGGGAAACAACTGATGAGTATTCCCTGGCTCCGTGTCGTTCCCTTCCTAGGCCTCGCCGTCATCCACCGCCCTGGTGCTCTCGGCGCGGCCTGGTCAACATGGTCAATGAATGACATCCATCGGAAGTGGACTGTACGTGGAGAGGCTGACAGCTGGGTCAACGGCCACACGCAAGGAAATGCCTCCTTATTACGCGCAAAATAATGATTCCTCCACCTGACAGCTAGGACCCATAGGAAGGGCCTCTGTATTTCGTGAAAAAAACATTCCCCGCTGATAGGTCGGACCCACCAGCTATATCTTCGCACGCAAGGAAGTGCCTCCTTATTACGCCCAAAAAAATGAATACCCCCTGCTAGCTGGGACCCACCATATTGTTGGGCTGACTTGTGGGCCTACTAAGTTGACGGGGACGGAAGACTTTGTCAACTTAGTCAATATCCCAGTGACCGTATGATGTCCATCCAACGGCCATAGTGCTTCTTCAACCTCTGGTCTTCTTGCTCCAGCCGCGCAAAGCAGCGTCGGTCGTGCCGCCTGCTCCTGCCTCCCGTGGCCGGCTGTGCTACCGCGGAGGCCTCACCACCCCCATACTAGTCCCACCACTGGACAGGCCATCCCTCCACTCACCCACACCCCCTGTTATTCTGCGGCGACGACAGCCTCACACCGCAGCCGAACCAGTGAACCCTCGTACTCCTCTCTGCGTGGGCATCCACTGTCGCATCTTCACCAGCTCCGCGTCGACCCCTTCCTAGGCCTCGCCGTCATCCACCGCCGTGGTGCTCTTGGCGCGGCATGGTCAACGTGGTCAAGGAACAACTTCCATCGGATGTGGACTGTACGCGGAGAGGCTGACAGCTGGGTCCACGGCCGCAGCAAGGAAGTGCCTCCTTATTACGCGGAAAATAGTGATACCTCCACCTGACAGCAGGGACCCACCGGACGGGCCACCATATTTCGTGAAAAAAACATTTCCCCCCTGACTGCTAGGACCCACCAACTACATCTTCGCACGCAAGGAAATGCGTCCGGGCAAAAAAATGATTAGCCCCCCTGACTGCTGGGACCCACCAGCTACATCTTCGCACGCAAGGAAGTGCGTCCAGGGCTCCGGGCAAAAAAAAGGATTCGCCCCCCTGACTGCTGGGACCCACCAGCTACATCTTTGCACGCAAGGAAGTGCCTGATAGTCAGGACCCACCTGGTCAAAGCGTACGTAGTGTTGTCATTCTGGTCACGAACGTGTACGTACATACTGGTGGATGTAGAGGCGTGCATGTATCGTAGTAGAGGCGCACACGTAGCATGTACACGTACGTACAGCAGCCAGGGTGCAAGAAAGAAAATACGGCCACGTACGTACATACGAGCGGGGTCTCGAACACCTACTCGCGCATACGTACGGCCAAGGCTCGTGTACATGGCTGGGTCGGAACGGAGAAACAGTGTCGTCGTCGTGTTCATGGGGAGCCAACCGGCTGGGTTGGAACGGAATGCGTTGTCGTGTTCATCGGGAGGGCTTGGACGGAACAGGCAATGGAAACGAGGCCTGGCGTACCGCAGAACGGAGGAAACGGCCTTGTGTTCGACCGGCCACGTTCGAAACGGGATCTTGTTCATCGGGAGGGGTCTAGCGTACCGCAAAACAGAGGAAACGGACCTCCTACGGTCGAAACAGGGGTCTTGTTGATCGGGAGGGGTGTGGCGTACCGCAAAACGGACGAAACGGACTTGTGTTGGAGCGCTACGCTCGAAACGGGGGTCCTGTTCATCGGGAGGGGTGTGGCGTACCGCAAAACGGGACTCCACGGGATACTGTTCATCTCCACCGTCGACCTCCTCTATCCTCCATGGGCTACTGTTCATCCACCGTCGACCTCCTCCAGCCTCCACCTGCGACCGTTCATCCACGGGCTCCTGTTCATCCAGCCCCCACCGTGCACTACTCCACCGGCTACTGTTCAACCACCCCTCTCCACGGGCTCCTGTTCAACCACCCCTCCATGAGCTACTGTTCATCCACCCCTCCACCGTCTACTATTCATCCAGCCCTCCACGGGGTGGTCCTGTTCATCCAACCCTCCACGGGGTCCTGTTCATCCAGCCCCAACCGACTCGATCGATTGGGGTCATGTTCATCCAGAGGCAACGCCACGGGTCCTGTTCATCCACTCCCACCACTCACTGTTCATCCAAACCCCCCGCAACGCTCACTGTCATCCAGAGAGGCAGCATCGATCAGCTTCAGTTAGGAGCAGTAGCGAAGGAATCGCTCGATCGGGTTCAGTTAACAGCCATCGATCGATCGCTCAGGTTCACTAACGCATAGCCTGCAGTGCAATCGCTCGGATTCAGTTAGAGCCCAACACCTCGCTCGGGTTCAGTTAGAGCCAACACCTCACACACATGCGCGTACGTGTACGAGAGAAACGCGCATCGCTCGGCCCCCGACCACCCACGTACCCGGGAACTCCCCGAAATTTTCCTCGGCCTCGCTTCTACCACGGTTTTTCCGTCATGGACGGCCCAAAGAATGTCATGCAGGTGCGTCTCCGGCCCGCCCAGGACGAACAGCCCATTTTCTGTCATGATTTTTTGTCATAGAAGTAGGAGCCCACCACATCTATGATGATACCAGGTTTTTTCACAATTATCGTCATATAAGTGTCATATATATGACAGAAAAAAGTTTTGTTCGGCCCCAAATGTCACGGATGTGTCTTTTTTTGTAGTGCCAGCACGTGCCGTGTTTGGCACTTTTCGTCGTAAGAGTGGAAATGCTAGCATTCATCAGAAATAAACAATAATTATAAATCAGCAGTGATACTATTTTTCGAGAACCAATCAGCAGTGATACTATACCTCGCGGTTTCCTTGCTCCTCGATATTGGAAAGAATACTTCCGTTCGCCAACATGTGGGACGTCGACCATACTGGTCCACTTGCCATTCATGCAGAACTCCAAGGGAGAGTCACCCCGATCGTCGCGCTGCAGTAACAGTGACTAATGAGCCAACAAATCACAGGCCCACTTCCCACTTTGAAGTTGCTCGGACGAAGGAACCATCGTGACTTCGTTAAATTCCGCTTCTTGAAGAAAACTACTGTACCAGCAGTGCTGCTAGCTACAGTAGTTACTCCAACGGAGGCCTCCTTTTGTTCATAGGATAGGAATTTTATAGGAATATGAAAATCATAGGAAGTGAGATGACATGCATCTCAATTCCTATAGAGAAAGAGATGCCATTTGATGCATAGGATAGGAATTTTCTGATTTAGTCTAGGCTAATGTACTGGTAATTCGCTCTAAAAACTACAGTAGTAACTAGTAGTACTGGTACATGCTCGTACTCAGACACAGAGACACACACACTAACTACTAGTACTACTACTTCTCACATGCTCGCCAGACACCGTCGTTCTCCTTCCCGGCTTTGTCGGCGACACCCCACCGTGCTTGGATCTCCGCCGACCTCTCCACAGCAACGCGTGCGTCCTTTTCTTTCTTGCGGCGGCGGGCCTCTCTTTTCTTGAGTGCTTTCTGACTTTCCGCTCCCTCTGTGCGGCTTTGGCCGCCTCTTGCTCTACCGCCCATTCGGCCTTCGCATCTTCAAATTCCTCCCACATAGTTGTTAGGTCGCGAGCGGCGATGAACTCGGCACGGCGGGATGCCATCGCTGCCTAACTGGTTAGTGTGCGGCGCGGTGGCATGAATAACGCTTGGTGAGAGCTCTGGGGTGGAGTGGCCGGACAACCGTATAGTGCATTGGTTTGTCAAGAGCTCAAGGATAGAAGACGAAGGAAATTTGGATTCCCCTGCATTCCTGGTCATTTATTACCGAGTAAAATGCATTAGCGGTCATTGAACTTGTCTTGATAGCTCACTTTGACCATTGTATACGAGATATGGTGATTATACGGTCACTGACTCAGCGTATAGCTTTGTATTTGTCTAGTTGACCAGTCAAACAGTCCGCATGCGTCTCATCAGCTCGTTTTCTTTATTTATCTATCTCCGCAATGGAGAAAGAAATATTGTAAAAACCAAAATTATGCGTATGTGGGGAATCAAACCACGGACTCATTGCTGCAACGCACCCTCGTCAGCCAAATGAAAATGAAATACTTCACGTCAGACACTCACGCTCACACTGTCAAAGCATGCTAATGCATGCATGTCGCCCTCTAAATCAAAGTCCTGCTCAGGGCGCAACGCAAACGGCGAGCCCATCACCTGCGTGCCCCGGTGGTGCCTGACATTACTGTTTAGATGTTTGACGGAGGCCTACGCGAACGCCGAGCATGTATTCACCTGACTCAACACCGATGGTCATACTCGGAGCGCCTTGCTCATGTATATCGTCCATCACAATGACAATCTATAAAACAGCCTAGCTAGAGAGGGTACTGTGGTAGTATGGTATGGAGTATGTACTATCGTGAGCGACCGATCTTAGTGCCACTGCACACTGAAACCCCTTCCATCTCTAGCGCGCACTTCCCGCCTGAAACGGTCACTGTCTCTCCAGAACGTCAATGCCGCATTCACCGGACTTAACTGCAGGTGCAATTGGTGTGTCACTGACATGCGGGCCAGATGCCCGTTGGGCCCACATGTCAGTAACCCAACGCATCTTGAACGTGCTAGTATCGACTAGAGGGGGGGTGAATAGGCGTTTTTTATGAAAGTCTTCAAAACTTGGAAGTTTCAAAGACAAACAACAGAAACAACCTAATTGATATGCAGCGGAAGATAAACTACCCTAAACAAGCCATAGTCAAGTATGTATTGATGTGAAAATACAGGACTAATAGCAGTTAGGTAGTAAGGATCAAGATGGAAGATAGTGTGAAGCCAATCAACAATAGTAGTCAAGCAATGAAGTCAAACAGATAAACAGGTAGGGAATGACTTCACGAAGACAAACTTAAGTAAGGTTGGAAGGGATAGAACCAGTTGCTTGTTGAAGACACATGATTTGTTGGACCAGTTCCAGTTGCTGTGACAACTGTACGTCTGGTTAGGGAGGCTGAGATTTAACTCAGAAGACCGTGTCTTCAACTTATTCCCCTTGAGCTATGGACACCTAGTCCTCGCCCAATCACTCTGGTAAGTCTTCAAGGGAGACTTCCAAACCTTCACAGACTTTGTTCACCGGCAATCCACAATGACTCCTGGATGCTCAGAACGTGAAGCCTAACCGGCTGGAGGATTCACAGTCCTCAAGTGTAATAAGTCTTCAGGTCACACAGACAGAAAGACTTCAGTGATGCCTAACACTCTTTGGCTCTGGGTGTTTGGGCTTTGTCCTCTCAAGGATTTCTCTCACTCAAATGCTTCGAGGTGGGTTGCTCTCAAACGACAAAAGCCGTGCACAAACTCTGAGCAGCCACCAATTTATGGTGTAGGGGGTGGGCTATTTATAGCCACTAGGCAACCCGACCTGATTTGTCCAAAATGACCCTGGGTCACTAAGGAACTGACACGTGTTCCAATGGTCAGATTTCAAACACACGCGGCAACTTTACTTGGGCTACAAGCAAAGCTGACTCATCCAGCTCTGGATAAGATTTTCTCTCATTGTCTTCGCTCGAAGACATAGGATTTGGGTTGAGCATCACTTCAGTCACTCTGACTTAGTTCACTTGGACCCCACTTAACAATACAGTGGTTCCTATGACTCAACAAAGAAGAAAAGGAAACAACGAAACCACACAGTCTTCGCGCTCCAAAGTCTTCACGCAATGTCTTCTCATGTCATAGTCTTCAATATGAATATCTTCTCATACCACCATTGTCTTCAATGTCTTCATACATTTTTAGGGGTCATCTCCGGTAGGTAAACCGAATCAATGAGGGACACTACCTGCGTTATCCTGCAATTCTCACAAACGCATTAGTCCCTCAACCAACTTTGTCGTCAATACTCCAAAACCAACTAGGGGTGGCACTAGATGCACTTACAATCTCCCCCTTTTTCGTGATTGATGACAAACTGGTTGAAGTTTTCAACGGGGATAAAGTATGTGAAATTGTAAGGATAGGGAATTGTCTTCATAAGTTGCAAGGGCTCCCCCTGAAGATATGCATATAAGTAATTTTCTTTTGGAATGCAAATGCACATGGCAGGTTGTACTTGTGGAGATCCACTTCAACTTATGAAGCTAATTCATCATGCATGAAATGATATGGCAAGTAAAATGACATGCATAATGAAAACTGGACGTCTGCAGAATGATCTAAGTGCGGAAGTTATCATCGCACATGCGGAATTTATCATCGCATCATAGTAAAGCAAATAAGTAGCAGAAGTAGCAGACGACCATCAAGTTTAGGTGTTACAACTCAAAGAACCAAATGTTTCAAAACGCAAGAGTTGTAAGCATGCAGCAAAATATAATGCAACCGCCCATATGAACCCGCTTGAATACTATCAACTCATACGCTTCTCCCCCTTTTGTCAGTAATGACCAAAAAGGTTTGAAGACATAGAGCATCTACTCGTCATGAGTAGGTGAATCAGCTGGGTCGTTGTCGTTGGTTGGCGGTGCAGATGAACTTGGTGCAGTGTCTATGCGCGCAGGAGCAGGAGTTGGTGAAGTAGCGTCATCTTCATCATCGATCACTCGGCCATTAACTGTTGACGCGGAAGAGGAATATTCAGAGTCTTCAAGACATGGAGTTCGACGCAGGGTAGCAGTCCGTGGAGGAGTGGAGTCGAACTGGAATCTTTCATTGAAGCCATCATCTAGAAGATCAGCTTCAGCACTGAGTAGGGTCAAACTCTTCCATGATCTTCAGCAAGTTTCATGAGCAACAAAGGCATTCTTGGTGGCAAGGTTGCGAATGCGATTGACATCCACCAAGAGGCTTTGCATCTGTCGCTTGAGCCAGAAATGATGCTTATCCTGTTTCTGATGAAGAGCCACAAGAAGTTCTTGGTCATTGAGAACACGAGAACGCTTCCGCGGCCTTTGCGCAATGGTGCTTGCAGAGGCTTCAGTGGGCGCTCTGTGAGGCAGAAAAGTGTTACCAGCCCGTGGATAGATTCTTGTAGCTGCTTGAACACCTTCAATAGGCTGAGTGAAGCTTTGGTGCTCAATGTTCTAAAGACAAAGCGGCGTCTTGGCAGGGTCAGAGTATACAGCATCAACTGACATATCAACCTCTGGCAGAAATATTATATGATTGCGAGCAGAGGGCTGATAATTGACAGATGAGTGTCGCTTGATGAGGCGCATGACCCATGGAGCATAAAACTTCAGACCAAATAGGTCAGAGCCGGAAGCAGCAAGTTTCCTGATGAAGAATTCCTGAGTGTTGAAGCTGATGCCATTGAGAATATAGAAGACCAAAGTCTTCATAGCTCCTTCAAGCTTGGCCGCTGGTAAGTGTCCCTTGACTGGCCATAGAGTTCGCCTAATGATATGATATATGGTGCGAGGCAGATACTCAAGGTCTTCAACAAAGAAATGTGTGGGATACTTAGTGTCAGATGGCAAAGGCTTCATCATGCTCAGTCAGGCTCATACAGTTCTCCAGGAGTGGCTAGCCCAGTAAGCTCGATGATATCCATAGCTTTGGCTTCATGATGAACATTTCCAGTCATCCACTCGAGAACCCATGTCTTGATGTCTCTGTAGTAGCCACGAATGTGCAGAGTGGCATAGAATTGAAGCAATAGCTCTTCATTCCAATGTTCTTTGTCTGTCACAAAGTGGAGCAGACCAGCATCACGAAAGCAGTCAAGTGCTTCTTCTAAGCACGGCAATCCAGCAATAGCTTCAGTGTCAAGACGCATATGAGGGAAAATGCGCCCTTGATCATATAACACGCATGAGTAATAGCTTCTCTGCTGATAGCTCCAGAACCGATCTGATGAAATTCTTGGCTTGGAGTAGGGGCTCTTGGCGCTGTCAAAGAAGGTATTGTGGCTGTTGAAGCCATTTGCATTGAAGGACCCGGTGGAGTTGGCAGTACCTGGAAACCGTGGCAACCTGGGCTTTGGCTTCTGGACCTGAGGCCGATGCTCAACATGATAGTCAAATTGGGGTCCTGAGGCAGAGGCGGAGGCACCAGAATGGGCCATCGGACAGTGACAAGCTGACCGTGATCGTATGCTTGCTCAATAGTGTGAGGCCTTGGTGGCGGAACAGGAGCAGGGGCAACATCAGAGGAGTCAGGCTGCATAACAGGTGTTTCAGGAGCAGTTGTCATATTGGCTTCAGGTGCAGCATCCTCAATGGCTTCAGGTGCGGCATTCTCATGAGCTTCAGGTGCAGCATTCTCATTGACTTCAGGGGCAACATCCTCATTGGTTTCAGATTCAGTGGCCACATTTGCTTCAGGCACAGTGGCCTCATTGGTTTCAGGCACACTGGTTGGTGCAGGCTCCACATTAGCATCAGCCATGACTACGTCACTGGCTGTATTGGCGTTGATGGTGGCAGCCTCAACATTGTCAACCTCCTCTTGACGAACAGGAGGGTCGGGCACAGGCACGTTCAGATCATGAACTGCTTCTTCTTCAATTGCTGGGGGTGTAGGGACACGTACTTCTTCTTCATTTTCTTGGGAACGCTCGACAGAGGGACTTCAGGCCTTTGTCCTCTGCGAAGCCTACGAAGTGCTGGCTTCAAGTTAGGAGATGGAGTTGGCTGAGCCTGAAAGTCTTCATCCTCTTCTTGCACTGGGGGTGTAGCTTGTTGTTGTTATTGGGGAGTACTGGGGGAGTCTTGTTGTTGTTGTGGGTGATCAGCCCACGATGCATCCTGAGCAATTGGCGTCAATGGACGACCAATGCTGATGAGTTCGCTATTCATACAAACAGGCGATGATACCACTTGATGTTCAGTCTGAGGAAGAACTTCATCATCATTTACATTGTCATCTTGACCAATGTCTTCAGCAGCGGTGTGTTCAGCTGTTGGAATATCTTCAGCTTCATGAGCCTCTGTGGTAGCAGGCTCATGGACAACCATTCTTCGTTCTTGATGAACAGACATAGGGCGAACCACGGAAATGGGTTCAACGACTAAGGGCTCTGTGGAAGCAGCCCTAGTCTTCTTGGTCTTGCGCTTCTTCTTGGAGGGAGCGGCATCAAAAGCTTTAGTATTCTTTCTCTTTCTCGCTTCAGCCTCGGCAGCCCTCGTCTTCTTCTGTTCTGACGCAGTTGTGGTGACCTTTGGCTTCGAGCCAGTCATGCTACTTGGGAAGATAATGCGAGGGGCTTCTTGGCTTGAGGGTTCAGGCTGATCAGCAGGGCGCTTGTTCTTCTTCTTTGCAGCCATCCTGGGGTTAATGCCAGGACGGCCAAGTGACTTGCGCTTCTCAGCCTCATTGTAGGCGAGCACACACTTATCAGCCAAGAGCTTCATGCGTTCTCGCGATCCCTGAGCTTCTTGGCGTTTCTTGAGAAAAGCTTCTTTAAGCTCATTCAGCACGACCTTGAAGTTGCGGACGTCTTGAACACTTAGCTTGGCCACATGCTTCTTGAATTGAGCCTTCTCAAAGTCAATCTTGTTCTTGAGCTCAACTATGCGCTGAGCAAGGGCTAGCTCAGAAGCAATGGCGCCATTGAAGGTGACACTAAGGCCAATGGGGAGCTGTAAATCTTCAAAGCTGACGTTGGGGGTGTCGAACCATTCATCAATGAAATTGTGAATGATGGCCACATCAAATAGAGGCAGGTTGCTGAAGATTTCTGCTTCTTCTTTGCTCTTTATCAGCTGCTCAAGAGCATCATCAGCAAGATCTTCATCACTTGATAGATCAATGGGTTCGTCACGCAGAATTGCGGCAAGAGCCAAGGCTCTTTGATCAGATGGCCTGACAAGTTGCTTCTTCTTGTCCGTTCTCTTGGAGACACGGGACAGATCTTCAGATTGCACACTGGCTTCAGGAGGTGCAGTGGCCAGTGGCTTCGCACGCAAAGTCTTCGGAGGTGCAGCTGAGGTTGAAGCCTTTGACTTCTTTTGCTTCTGCGGCTTTGGAGGAGGAGCAGGGGCTTCATCAGAGTCAGCACCATTGTCAGAATGATCTACTCTGGCGCCTTGGACCATGATGTAGGTGATGAGGCCGTCAAGGTTGGCGTAGGGGCCAATGACATTAGGATTAGCTTCACGGGAGCCATCAGCACGGGGAGCAGAGGGACCTGGGTTGAAGTCCAAACCCAAGGCCTTCTTGTTCTTCTTGGCCGAAGCCACAACAAACTGGTAGTTGCGCTTGAAGAGAGAGTCGTCACGACACCAGAGTAGTGAAGTGGGATCTGCGTTCGCAGGCTGTGGCCCACGGACCATGCATGGATAGAAGCCTTGTTCAATGGCTTCAGCTTGGCTCTTGGGTTGAAGGCCTCGATAGAGGATATCACCCCAAGGTCTCTTGATGGCATGCTTCTCGGCATATTCCTTTGTGACAAACTTGTACTTCAACCACTCCTCTGCCCAATAGCGTCGAATCCATTGGATTTGCGTCTTCCTCTGATGATAATTCTCTTCAGCATCTATCTTGTACATTTCTGCTAAATCATCAGGCAGATCTTTAGATGTTCCTTCTCTGCGCTGTCTGCCACCCTTCCTTGCTGATTTTTCTGTTGCCATGAACTTCAAGCTGAAAGGCTTCAATACATTCAAAGGCTTCAGAGATTTGCGCTTGCTGGTCAAGCAAGAACTGGCTTCAGGAGAATTTATATGATGATGTAAGTATTCTGCAAATGAATGCAGACTATGAGAACCAAGGGATTCTCCCACGGACATGTACCTGTGATAGCATTAGAGATGCGAGGGAAGGGGAAGAGGTCATATGCATTCTCAAAAGATTTTGAAGATAAATCATTTTGAAGACATTGACCTCATGTTGCGAAGACATTCACTTATATAGGTGAGTTGGTTCCAGATTTGTACCAATCCATGAATAAGTACAAGTGAGGA
Organism: Triticum aestivum; assembly: GCF_018294505.1. Taxonomy (NCBI): domain Eukaryota; kingdom Viridiplantae; phylum Streptophyta; class Magnoliopsida; order Poales; family Poaceae; genus Triticum; species Triticum aestivum. The sequence continues at coordinate 171,420,264 of NC_057801.1, read as the reverse complement.
ATCAAACTAGAAGAAATCTAAGTGAATCGACTAAGCAGTATGAGATGCAGAGGGAATAGATCTAGCTTTGAATAGACAGAAACTACTTTCGGTAAACAGGATGAATCTTGAAGATCAAAAAGATGGTAAAAATAGAGTTATAATTACCGCACGAAGAACTGCTAGATGGAAGAATAGGAGACCGAGCAGTTCAGCCCACCGTGCCCTAACTTGGTGACGGAGGACACCTACAGCAACGGCAGAGAGGACGATGTCTGCGGCCGGCGTGAGGACGGCGTCGGAGAAGTCACGGCAGCTAAGCGCTTCGTCGCCGGCGTCGTCGCGAGCTAGCGGTGGCGCTAGGGTTTTGACGGAGGTGGAGAGGTGGAAGAAGTATTTCTTTACCGCAGGGGGACAGGTATTTATAAGTAGGAGAGAGACACAGCGCAATTACGCTGGTGCCCCAGGCGGTTCACATCTGAGGGGCACGTGCCAAGCATGCAACACACTCAGGGTTGTCCCACATTCCCACGCCCGCCAGGCATGTCGGAGAGTTGTTTCGGCTTCTCCAGATTTCAACAGTAAAGATAAGCCATTTAAAACAGATTTAATGTTTGTCTCTTTGCCTTCTGCTGACTAGGACGCAGAGAAGACATTCGACAGTTTCAACAGAATGCATATGATTTGGACAGATAGATTTTGAGATAGTAAGCATAGAGAGGTTAGGGTCCGATCACATTCAATTAGTTCAAAAGATCCAATCTTGAAGACATAGCTATAAGTGAATGCTGTAGAGGACAGAACACTAGTATATATATATATATATATATATATGTGTGTGTGTGTGTGTGTGTGTGTGTGTGTGTGTGTGTCAAAAAGCAATCAAATTATCATAGTGCAGAAAGTCATGAAGACAAATTGAAACTGAAGACAAACTAAATGCGAAGTCATTGCAATATAACGCCTCGAGTGAAACACTTCAAACAAGAAAAGTTGGTGGTGGCATTACCCACCGTGGCGCTCCGAAGTCAAATTCCATGTTAATATGTTCACACTCAGAGTGTAAATCTTCATTGATTGAAGATATACCTTACTTTGTGTGTTGCACATCTAAGTCATCAACATGCATAAGTGTTAGGATGTGTGCCTGATCATAGGACATTAGAGGATTCTAAGATATTTAGCTCACACCGTAACCTGCAAAACCTTTTCTCATCCAAGGGCTTTGTGAAGATATCTGCCAGTTGCTCTTCAGTGTTGACGTGAATGATATCGATATCTTTCTTCATAACATGATCTCTGAGAAAGTGATGACGAATTTCAATGTGCTTTGTCTTCGAGTGTTGGACTGGATTGTTGGCTATTTTGATGGCACTCTCGTTGTCGCAGAAGAGAGGTACTTGTTTCAGGTTGATGCCATAATCCTTGAGAGTTTGCTTCATCCATAGAAGCTGAGCACAACAGGATCCAGCAGCAATGTATTCAGATTCAGCAGTTGAGAGTGATACACAGTTCTGCTTCTTCGAAGACCAACAGACAAGTGATCGACCAAGAAAATGACATGTGCCAGATGTAGACTTGCGATCCACCTTGTCACCAGCATAATCAGCATCCGAGAATCCAATCAAATCGAATCTTGAGCCCTTGGGATACCATAATCCGAGTGTTGGGGTGTAAGCCAAATATCGAAGAATTCGCTTCACAGCTAAGTGATGCGATTCCTTTGGTGCCGCTTGGTATCGAGCACACATGCAAACACTAAGCATAATATATGGCCTAGATGCACATCAATAAAGCAAAGAACCAATCATGGAGCGGTATACCTTTTGATCGAAATCTTTACCATTGTCGTCGGGACCAAGATGGTGTTTGGCTGGCATTGGCGTCGTGTAGCCTTTAGACTCTTCCATTCCAAACTTCTTCAGACAATCTTTGAGGTATTTCTCTTGAGATATGAATATGCCATTCCTCTGCTCACGAATTTGAAGACCAAGGAAGAACTTCAGCTCACCCATCATGGACATTTGATATTGCTCTTGCATCATGTAGCCAAACTCATCACTATACTTCTGGTTGGTGCAGCCGAAGATTATGTCATCCACATATATTTGGCACACAAACAATTCACCATCATATGTCTTCGTGACGAGAGTGGGATCGAGGGATCCGGGTTTGAAGCCTTTGCTCTTCAGGAAGTCTTTGATTGTATCATACCAGGCACGAGGGGCTTGTTTGAGGCCATACAGTGCCTTGTTTAGCTTGTACACCATATCAGGATGTTTTGAATCTTCAAAGCCAGGTGGTTGAGCAACATATACTTCTTCTTCAATCTTGCTATTGAGAAATGCACTCTTTACATCCATTTGATATAGCAAGATATTGTGATGATTAGCGTAGGCTAGCAGTATGTGAATAGCTTCAAGCCTAGCAACAGGAGCAAAAGTTTCATCGAAGTCAATTCCTTCAACTTGAGTGTATCCTTGAGCCACAAGACGTGCTTTGTTTCTGACAACTTGACCATGCTCATCTTGCTTGTTTTGATATATCCATTTTGTTCCAATAATGTTATGCTTGCCAGGATCAGGTCGCTTGACCAGTTCCCAAACATTATTCAGCTTGAACTGTTGAAGTTCTTCTTGCATGGCTTGAATCCATTCAGGTTCCATAAAAGCTTCAGCAACTTTCTTGGGTTCTGATATTGACACAAATGAAAAGTGCCCACAGAAGTTTGCTAGCTGTGTTGCTCTTGATCGAGTGAGCAGACCAGGTGCATTGATGCTGTCAATTATCTTCTTTATTTGAACTTCATTTGCAACACGTGGATGAACAGGACGAAGATTTTGCTCTGGCTGGTCATTGTCATCATTGGGAGGATTGTCTTCGGACTGAGCATTGTCTTCAGGTTGATTTGGTGCAGAGATGATAAGTTCCTCTTCAGGTTGTGCTTCAGAGGGCATGATTTCACCAGTTCCCATCAGCTTGATTGCCTCGTTTGAAGGAGCTTCATCCAGTGTGCTTGGCAGAACCTCTCTCTGTGAACCATTGGTTTCATCAAATTTCACATCCACAGTTTCAACGATTTTGTAGAGATAAAGGTTGAAGACTCTGTAGGAGTGTGAATCCTTTCCATAGCCAAGCATGAAGCCTTCATGAGCCTTAGGTGCGAATTTTGACTTGTGATGGGGATCCTTGATCCAGCATCTTGCTCCAAATACTCTGAAGTAACTGACGTTTGGCTTCTTGCCAGTAAGTAGCTCATATGATGTTTTGTTCAGAAGCTTATGAATGTACACACGGTTGATGATATGACATGTTGTATCAATAGCTTCAGGCCAGAACTTTCTTGGTGTCTTGTACTCATCTAGCATTGTTCGAGCCATCTCAATGAGGGTTCTGTTCTTGCGCTCAACGATGCCATTTTGCTGAGGTGTGTATGGAGCAGAGAACTCATGAGTGATTCCCATTGTATCCAGATACAGATCAAGTCCAGTGTTCTTGAATTCATTGCCATTGTCACTTCTGATGTGCTTGATCTTCACACCATAATTGTTCATTGCTCGATTTGCAAAGCGCCTAAAGACATCTTGCACTTCAGTCTTGTAAAGAATTATATGAACCCATGTGTATCTTGAGTAGTCATCAACAATGACGAAGCCATAGAGACAAGCAGTTGTTGTGAGGGTGGAGTAGTGAGTAGGTCCAAATAAGTCCATGTGTGATAGCTCGAAGGGTTGAGATGTTGTCATGATTGTCTTCGAGGGGTGCTTTGCCCTTGTCATCTTTCCAGCTTCACAGGCACCACACAGATGATCCTTCTTGAACTTGACATCTTCGATGCCTATGACATGCTTCTTCTCGACGAGTGAGTGTAAGTTCCTCATGCTAGCATGTCCCAGCCTTCGATGCCAGAGCCAGCATTCTGAAGCTTTTGTGAGAAGACATACGGCAAGCTGTGGTCCTGCTGAGAAATCTACCATGTACAGATCATCTTTTTGATACCCTTCAAAGACTAGAGATTTGTCAGATTCCATTAGTACAAGGCAACGATATTTGCCAAATATCACAATCATGTTCAAGTCACAAAGCATTGAGACAGACATTAAGTTGAAACCAAGGGATTAAACAAGCATCACTTTATCCATGTGTTGATCCTTTGAGATTGCAACTCTACCTAGACCCAGTACTTTGCTTTTACCAGTGTCAGCAAAATTGATGTGACTCTTGTCGGATGGACGTAAGGTTGAGTCCATGAGAAGACTTCGATCACCAGTCATATGATTTGTGCATCCACTGTCCATAATCCATTCTGAAACTTTTGGTGATGTACCCTTGGCACCTTGTGCCATGAAGCAGTAGGTGGGAGTAGGATCGTCTTCGTCATTAACTTCAGTGTTGGTGTGGAAATCATTGTCTTCAGTGTTGAAGATGGACTTGGCGACATAGGCTGTGGCCAGAGCCAGACTTGCAACACCAAGATCAGACTCCTCTCCAGACTCCACCTCCGCCTCCTCGGAAGCAGACTCCTCCTCTGAATCCATTTCCTTGCCAACAAAACCACGAGCCTTGCTAGATGAGCTCTTCTTGTATGATGAAGACTTGGAAGAAGACTTAGAAGACTTTGAGGATTTCTTCTTCTTCTTGTCATCGGAATCATATTCCTTGCTTTTCTTCTTCTTCTTCTCATTGTCCCACTGTGGACACTCAGATATGTAGTGACCAGGTTTCTTGCACTTGTGGCAGGTTCTCTTCTTGTGATCATGTGTGGAAGTTTCATCATTCCTTCAGCTAGATCGTGAAGACTTTCTAAAGCCTTTCTTCTTTGTGAATTTCTGGAACTTCTTCACAAGCACAGCAAGTTCTCTTCCAATGCCTTCAGGATCTTAAGAATTGCAGTCAGATTCTTCTTCAGATGAGGAAACAACTTTTGCCTTCAAAGCACGAGTTCGGCCATAGCTTCGACCATAGATATCTCTTTTCTCAGATAGCTGGAACACATGTGTGTTGAGCCTCTCAAGTATATCAGACGGATCAAGTGTCTTGAAGTCAGGACGTTCTTGTATCATGAGGGCAAGGGTGTCAAAGGAGCTGTCAAGTGATCTCAGCAGTGTCTTGACGATTTCATGCATGGTAATCTCAGTTGCGCCAAGAGCTTGAAGTTCATTTGTGATATCAATGAGGCGATCAAACGTGAGCTGGACATTTTCATTGTCGTTTCTCTTGAAGCGGTTGAAGAGGTTGCGAAGAACACTGATTCTTTGATCTCTCTGGGTTGAAACGCCTTCATTGACCTTGGATAGCCAGTCCCAGACTAGCTTCAACATTTCTAGAGCACTCACACGACCATACTGTCCTTTTGGTCAGATGACCACAGATGATGTTCTTCGCAGTAGAGTCCAGTTGAATGAACTTCTTGACATCAGTGGGGGTGACACCTTCACCAGTTTTGGGAACGCCATTCTTGACGACATACCAGAGGTCGACATCAATGGCTTCAAGATGCATGCGCATCTTATTCTTCCAGTAGGGATATTCATTCCATCGAACACGGGGCAAGCAGCGGAGACCTTGATTATCCCTACAGTCGACATAGCTGAAACTCCAGGTGGTTAAACCGAATCACACAGAACAAGGGAGTACCTTGCTCTGATACCAATTGAAAGTGCTAGTATTGACTAGAGGGGGGTGAATAGGCGATTTTTATGAAAGTCTTCAAAACTTGGAAGTTTTGAAGACAAACAACAAAAACAACCTAATTGATATGCAGCGGAAGATAAACTACCCTAAACAAGCCATAGTCAAGTATGTATTGATGTGAAAATACAGGACTAATAGCAGTTAGGTAGTAAGGATCAAGATGGAAGATAGTGTGAAGCCAATCAACAATAGTAGTCAAGCAATGAAGTCAAACAGATAAACAGATAGGCAATGACTTCACGAAGACAAACTTAAGTAAGGTTGGAAGGGATAGAACCAGTTGCTTGTTGAAGACACAGGATTTTTTGGACCAGTTCAAGTTGCTGTGACAACTGTACGTATGGTTAGGGAGACTGAGATTTAACTCAGAAGACCGTGTCTTCACCTTATTCCCCTTGAGCTAAGGACACCCAGTCCTCGCACAATCACTCTGGTAAGTCTTCAAGGGAGACTTCCAAACCTTCACAGACTTCGTTCACCAGCAATCCACAATGACTCTTGGATGCTCAGAACACGACGCCTAACCGGCTGGAGGATTCACAGTCCTCAAGTGTAATAAGTCTTCAGGTCACACAGACAGAAAGACTTCAGTGATGCCTAACACTCTTTGGCTCTGGGTGTTTGGGCTTTGTCCTTGCAAGGATTTCTCTCACTCAAATGCTTCGAGGTGGGTTGCTCTCAAACGACAAAAGTCATGCACAAACTTTGAGCAGCCACCAATTTATGGTGTAGGGGGTGGGCTATTTATAGCCACTAGGCAACCTGACCTGATTTTTCCAAAATGACCCTGGGTCACTAAGGAACTGACACGTGTTCCAACGGTCAGATTTCAAACACACGCGACAACTTTACTTGGGCTACAAGCAAAGCTGACTCATCCAGCTCTGGATAAGATTTGCTCTCATTGTCTTCGCTCGAAGACATAGGATTTGGGTTGAGCATCACTTCAGTCACTCTGACTTAGTTCACTTGGACCCCACTTAACAGTACGGTGGTTCCTATGACTCAACAAAGAAGAAAAGGAAACAACGAAACCACACAGTCTTCGCGCTCCAAAGTCTTCATGCAATGTCTTCTCATGTCATAGTCTTCAATATGAATATCTTCTCATACCACCATTGTCTTCAATGTCTTCATACATTTTTAGGGGTCATCTCCGGTAGGTAAACCGAAGCAATGAGGGACACTACCTGCGTTATCCTGCAATTCTCACAAACGCATTAGTCCCTCAACCAACTTTGTCGTCAATACTCCAAAACCAACTAGGGGTGGCACTAGATGCACTTACACATCTACAGTTAAGTCACTGAAGCAGTGTCCGCATTCACGCCCGACGAACCTACTCCGGCGCCAGTTGTCCATCCGTCTGCCGCGGCTCATTGCCATTTGCCCGCTATATTAACTTGAGCCCGAGCTCCCAGCCATAGCCAAAGACCCACACTTATTCTCCTCCGGTCCGTTCCTTCTGTCGGCACCACTCCAACCATGGCCTCCTGGCGCTCCGAAGCTCTCTCGGACGTACTGTAGTAGGATCAGACGAGGGACATCGTCGGCTCCACTCCTGGCATGCTCCAAAGCTCTCTTTGACGTACTATCGCAGGAGCAAACGAAGGAGATCGTCAG
>NC_057801.1:171367780-171412747 GCF_018294505.1 Triticum aestivum | reverse complement strand
CGAAGCCGGCGCACGGGCGCGGGCGCAGGCCGACAGCGAGGAAGAGTACTACATGGTAGGTCGCCGCCGCTCTGGTTTCAGGAAGGCCACTGACGGAGTCCTGGATTAAGGGGTATCCGGACAGCCAGACTATATACTTTGGCCGGACTGTTGGACTATGAAGATACAAGATTGAAGACTTCGTCCCGTGTCCGGATGGGACTCTCCTTTGCGTGGAAGGCAAGCTTGGCGATTCGGATATTTATATCTCCTTCTCTATAACCGACTATGTGTAACCCTAGCCCCCTCCGGTGTCTATATAAACCGATGGGTTTAGTCTGTAGGACAACAACAATCATAATCATAGGCTAGCTTCTAGGGTTTAGCCTCTACGATCTCGTGGTAGATCAACTCTTGTAGTACTCGTATCATCAAGATCAATCAAGTAGGAAGTAGGGTATTACCTCCATAGAGAGGGCCCAAACCTGGGTAAACATCGTGTCCCCCGCCTCCTGTTACCGTTAGCCTTAGACGCACAGTTCGGGACCCCCTACCCGAGATCCACCAGTTTTGACACCGACATTGGTGCTTTCATTGAGAGTTCCACTGTGCCGTCGCGATAAGGCTTGATGGCTCCTTCAATCATCTTCAACGATGCAGTCCAGGGGGAGATTTTCCTTCCCGGACAGATCTACGTATTCGGCGGCTTCGCACTGCGGGCCAACTCGCTTGGCCACTTGGAGCAGATCGATAGCTACGCCCCTGGCCATCAGGTCAGGTTTGGAAGCATGAACTATACTGCCGGATAGTCGCGACGAGCATGACTAAGATCTGCCATCAGACAATGTTCGGGAGATCGCACCTGCAGAGGCACCAGGAATCAATCTGGAGCAGATCGTGCCTTCCAAGGACGGGTGGATGGACACCGCCCCAGAAGGCGCTCACTCATCGGCGTTGGAGCCAAACACTGATCCCACCTCCTATGAGAGTGGTTTCATCGGACCCCCGGACTCGTTTTCGGCTACAAGATCTGAACCGCGTGCGCCCGTGTCCGTCGAATCTGATTGGGCACCGGTCATGGAGTTCACCGCCGCGGATATTTTTTAGCACTTGCCCTTCGGCGATGTGCTAAACTCATTAAGGTCTCTTTCCTTGTCGGCAGATTCTTGGCCGAACAATGTCCGGCTCGAGTGGGAAGCGGGCGACAAAGAAATTCAATCCCCACCCACCACCCACTTTATAGCCACTGTCGATGACTTAACCGACGTGCTTGCCTTCGACTCCGAAGACATCGACAGTATGGACGACGATGCAGGAGAAGAACGGGAACCACCGCCTACAGGGCGCTGGACTGCCACCACATCATATGATACTTATATGGTGGACACCCCTAAAGAAAACAATGGCGATGAGGCAACGGAAGATAACCCCTTGGGGAAGCGATCGAGACACCGGCGTCATCGGCGCCGCTCGAAGCCCCGCCATAGCAAAAATAATGATACCGGCACAAGAGATAACAATACGGATGGTGCCGAAGAGAAAGATAATCCTGCCCAGTCAGGCTCCGAGCAGGGCGAGCAGGAGGATGGGCAAGCTAGCCCTAAACAGGCGACAGATGGAGAATCGGAGGATGATAATTACATGCCTCTCTCCGAAGATGAAGTGAGCCTTGGAAACGAAGAATTCATCGTGCCGGAGGATCCTGTCGAGCAGGAGCGCTTCAAACACCGGCTTATAGCCACTGCAAAACGCCTGAGGAAAAAGCAGCAAGAGCTTCAAGCTGACCAAGACCTGCTAACTGACAGATGGACCGAGGTCCTGGCTGCCGAGGAATACGGACTCGAGCGTCCTACCAAAAGTTACCCAAAGCGCAGGTTGCTACCTCAACTCGAGGAGGAGGCGCTAAAGCCCACACTACCAGCACATGATGCGGCTGACCGGCCACCCCGTGGCCGCGACAAAGCGGCGTACCAGCCCGAAGTCCAGTCCGCACCCCGTCGCCAATCAAATGATAAAGCTAAGGCCCGGGGCTACACGAAGGACCTGCGAGATATATTAGATAACAAAGCAGGACAGTCAAGATCGATCTACGGATCAAGGGGGCGCGCCACAATACGTGACGATGACCGTCACGCTAGATACAATAAACTAAAGTCCGTCCGGGCCGAATACAACAGACTAGATTCACCTGAACTCCGTCGGGATGTAGCCCGGCATGGAGGCGCTGCACACCCCCTATGCTTCACTGATGAAGTAACGGATCATGAATTCCCAAAAGGGCTTAAGCCCATAAACATTGAATCATATGATGGCACAACGGACCCCGTGGTATGGATTGAAGATTTTCTCCTCCACATTCAGATGGCCCGCGGAGATGATCTACACGCCATCAAGTACCTCCCACTAAAACTCAAGGGACCAGCTCGGCATTGGCTGAATAGCTTGCCGGCAAACTCCATCGGGAGTTGGGAGAACCTGGAAGACGCATTTCTTGACAACTTCCGGGGCACTTACATGCGACCACCGGATGCTGATGACTTAAGTCACATAACCCAACAGCCCGGAGAGTCAGCCAGAAAATTCTGGACTCGGTTCCTAACTAAAAAGAACCAAATTGTCGATTGTCCAGATGCCGAAGCCTTAGCAGCTTTCAAGCATAACATCTGTGACGAATGGCTTGCCCGACACCTCGGCCAAGAAAATCCAAAGTCCATGGCAGCCCATACGACACTCATGACCCGCTTTTGCGCGGGTGAGGACAGCTGGCTGGCTCGCAGCAACATCAATCCGAAAAACTCTGGCGATTCAAACGCCAGGGATAGCAACGGCAAGCCACGACGAAATAGACACAAGCGTCACAACAATGGAGACAACGCCGAATATACGGCAGTCAATGCCGGATTCAGGGGCTTTAAGTCTGGTCAGCGAAAAAAGGCATTCAAAAGAAACAGTCCGGGCTCGTCCAGTTTGGACCGCATACTCGATCGCCCAAGTCAAATTCATGGCACCCCCGATAAACCAGCCAACCACACCAACAGGGAATGCTAGGTGTTTAAACAGGCCGGCAAGTTGAATGCCGATAACAAGGAAGAGGGGCTAGACAGCGATGACGACGAGGAGCCCCGGCCGCCGAACATAGGAGGACAGAAGAAATTCCCTCCCCAGGTGAAAACAGTAAATATGATATATGCAACCCATATTCCCAAGAGGGAACGGAAGCGTGCACTAAGGGACGTCTATGCGATGGAGCCAGTCGCCCCAAAGTTCAACCCATGGTCCTCTTGTCCGATCACCTTCGATCGCAGGGACCCTCCTACCAGTATCTGTCATGGTGGTTCGGCCGCATTGGTCCTTGACCCCATCATGGACGGATTCCATCTCACACGAGTCCTCATGGATGGTGGCAGCAGCCTGAACCTGCTTTATCGGGATACAGTGCGCAAGATGGGCAACAACCTCTCGAGGATCAAGCCCACAAAAACCACCTTCAAGGGTGTCATACCCGGTGTGGAGGCCTGTTGTACGGGCTCAATCACACTAGAAGTGGTCTACGGATCTCCGAACAATTTCCGAAGCAAGGAGTTAATCTTCGATATCGTCCCCTTCCGAAGTGGCTATCATGCACTGCTCGGATGAACCGCATTTGCCAAATTCAATGCGGTACCGCATTATGCATATCTCAAGCTCAAAATGCCGGGACCCCGTGGGGTTATTACAGTTTATGGAAACACAGAGCGCTCGCTCCGCACGGAGGAGCACACGATGGCCCTCGCGACGGAAGTACAAAACAGCCTTCTCAGGCAAACATCCAATTCGGCAATAAAGAACCCGGATACCGTCAAGCGAGTCCGGAGTACTCCACAGCAGGTTCATCCGGCACGTCTAGAGCTCGACTAGCAATCCGGCCTCCGCCCTAGTCCCAGTCAAGCGGCGACATTTGTGTTGCGCGTACATAACTACGCACTTAAAATACCGTGGGCATAGGCGGAGGCACAACCATGACGCGGTCCACAATGCGGTTCGACCGCCCCGGGACCCACACATCTTTGCACCCCTATTTCTCTTTTAGGTCCCTATCTTCAGGAGACTCCTCCAAAAATACCGGTTACCGGAGACATAGCGGGACGGACACACCAGGAGGACAAGAAGCTTTGGCGCACACGGGAATCCCCAGGTGGTCTCTGATAACGATCGTTATACCTGTTTTACATGCCCGCATATCGCCCGCTCCTGGTCAGAATGTGTCAAACAGTCTTATTTTGCTTATTGCACTACTTGTATATGTACGCCCCGACATATCATTTGAATAAACAAGGGAAAATAGCATACAGCGTCAGCTTGCTCTTATGTTCATTCATCTATTTCTCCTTACTGCTTATTTATTACACTCGTGCATTTTGTCACGACTAGTTTTCTAGGGGCTTCAGTACCCCATAACCTAGCAAGAAAAGTCTGAACACTTTCGATAGTGCGGCACCCCGAACTTATAGCATCATATGCATCAGCTCCGAATCATGTTTGGGGTCAATAGTTGGGTTTGCTCGGCTCCTATGTTTTGGTACCTTACGTTCCGCTATATCGGCTAAGGTAGCGCTAGGAGAACTACTGTGATTGTGTCCCGGTTCTTCTGAACGAGCACCTCAATAGAGAAAGCTGAAAACTGACTGTCATGATAAGGCGAGAGTTGGTCGCTCTTCGAGAGGTTTCAAATCCTTAAAGATTTTTGCCTCTTCAGGCGAGGAATCGGCCTCGTCCGATTTAGGCGTGTATAGCGCCCCGAGTCCGGCTTTCCGGATACCAGGGGCTTCGCCAAAATTTAAAATTATAGACTTCTATGGCTAAGTGAGGGAGATAAAGCCGTATAGTCTGATTGCCTCGTTCGTGGCACTAAACACCTCCTTCAAAGGACCAAAAATTTGGATAAAGAGTGTTTATACTTATCCCGAACACCCCAGTACTAGTTACATGGTGGCAGAAGCCGACGACTGGCAACTCTCAGGAATTTATAAAATGGACGCACAGAAGGTAATATTTTAAATCAACAAGCGCCGTATAGCGCACAAAAACTCGTTATCATATTACAGGATGACATGAGTACATTCATTCAAATATTACATCCCTGGTGCATTCATCCGCCACAAGGCAGGCACCTTTAAGGACACTGTCATAGTACTGTTCGGGGTAGCGATGCTCTTTGCCCTTCGGCGGCCCATTTGTCACCAGCTTCTTGGCGTCCATCTTCCCCCAGTGCATCTTCGCACGGGCCAAGGCCCTGCGTGCACCCTCAATGCAGACGGACTGCTTAATAACTTCAAGCCGCGGACAGGCATGCACCATCCGCTTTATAAGGCCGAAATAGCTGCCGTGCAGGGGCTCGCCAGGCCACAGCCAGACTATAAAGTCCTTCATGGCCAGTTCGGCCGCCTTGTGTAGCTCGACCAATTGCTTCAGCTGGTCGCTCAAGGGCATCGTATGTTCAGTCCCAATATACTAGGACCAGAACAGCTTCTCCCTCGAGCTCCCCTCTTTTGCATGGTAGAACTCCGCGGCATCCGATACGCTGCGTGGCAGATCAGCGAACACTCCTGGAGAGCTACGAATTCGGGTAAGCAAAAGGAAAGTTTCCTTCACATGCTTTCTTTGCATAATGAATACCTTACCCGCTGCTATCTTCTTGGATGTCTCGATTTCCTGGAGGGCCTTTTTGGCTTCGGCCTTGGCGTCTTGCACGCTCTAGAGGGCCTTCGCAAGCTCGGACTCTTGTGTCTTAGAGTCACGCTCTAGGGACTCACATTTCTTGACAAGGTCCTGGAGCTCTTGCTGGACCTCATTCACCCGAGCATCTTGCTTCTCACGCTCGGTGCACTCCTTGGCCACCCTCTCTTCGACCTTGGCAAGTGCTTTCTTCAGGGCCGCCACTTCGGTCGTGGCCCCTGTTAAACATTCACATTGCTTCCATTAGCATCAATAAATTTTCTTTTATATAACTTACGGACGGGGTATTACTTACCTTTGTTTTCCTCGAGCTGCCTCTTTACAAGGCCAAGCTCTTCTTCCGCCCGCCCGAGGCTCTGCCTCAGACTGGAGACCTCCGCAGTGGCGGCGGCGGCGGCTAGCAACGACGCCTGCTTATTCACATAGACATAATATGACTAGACTCCAGGGTACAATATTTGATCCTCTGTTCGGCCTTTCTTTCCGAACACCAAACAAAGCATCAGGGGTTGTTGTCTATACTGTGATACTTTCTCACAATTTAAACTACTTACCTCAAAGCCTGTCAAGAGGCTGGCGCAGGCTTCGGTCAATCCGCTTTTGGCGGACTGAACCTTCGCAATCACGGTACTCATGAGAGTACGGTGCCCTTCATCAAGGGAAGCGCTTTGAAGCGCTTCCGCCAAGTTATCCGATGCCTCTGGATGGACAGAGGTCATCGGCACAGGCGGCTCGCCCTTCTTGACGGGGGGCTGCCTGCCTGAATCCGGAACCACTGGAGGTTCTGGCACAGTATCCGACTGGGGGCCAAGCATGCTGTAGTCCCCCTTAACAGCACCGAAGGTTCTGCCTTGAGGCGCCTCTGGATCCATCTCTCCCTGGCCCGGTATCCTTTGAGACAACACTTCGGTGTCGTCTGCAGGTCGAGGAGAGGAGGCCATCGGGAGTGAATAGCTGTTCATCTCCGATGAACTCAGGGACCCATCCGAGGAGTATAGGTCGATATGGGCCCTGGACGGACTGCACAAACATGTCTTGACATCACAAGAAGCCCTAAAACCAAAACATGCAAGAGGCATTATGGCATCCGGATACTTACGACTTTGCTAGGGGCTTAGCCCTGGGTAGCCACTCCTCCTCGCTATAGGCGGCGGTTGTGGAGTGGTCCGGAGGGAGGGTCATTCCCTTCTTGGACCCTTCGTGTTGGGGAACGTAGTAATTTCAAAAAAAATCCTACGCACACGCAAGATCATGGTGATGCATAGCAACGAGAGGGGAGAGTGATGTCCACGTACCCTCGTAGACCGTAAGCGGAAGCGTTATGACAACGCGGTTGATGTAGTCATACGTCTTCATGATCCGACCGATCCAAGTACCGAACGTACGGCACCTCCGAGTTCAGCACACGTTCAGCTTAATGACGATCCCCGGACTCCGATCCAGAAGGGTGTCGGGGATGAGTTCCGTCAGCACGATGGCGTGGTGACGATGATGATGTTCTACCGACGCAGGGCTTCACCTAAGCACCGCAACGATATGATCGAGGTGGAATATGGTGGAGGGGGGCACCGCACACGGCTAAGGAACGATCACGAAGATCAACTTGTGTGTCTAGAGGTGCCCCCCTGCACCCGTATATAAAGGAGGGAGGGGGGAGGTGCGGCCGACCCCCTAGGGGTGCGCCTGGAGGAGTCCTACTCCCACCGGGAGTAGGACTCCCCCCTCTTGCCTTGGTGGAGAAGGAAAGGGGGGAGGGGAAAGAGGAAAGGGGGGAGGGGAAAGAGGAAAGGGGGCGCCTCCCCCCCCCTTCCTTGTCCTATTCGGACTAGTGGGGAGGGGGCACGTGGCCTGCCCTGGCCGGCCCTCCTCTTCTCCCTCATGGCCCACTAAGGCCCGTTAACCCCCCGGAGGGTTTCGCTAACCCCTCGATGCTCCGGTAAAATCCCGATTTCACCCGAAACTATTCCGATATCCAAATATAGGCTTCCAATATATCAATCTTTATGTCTCGGCCATTTCGAGACTCCTCGTCATGTCCATGATCATATCCGGGACTCCGAACAACCTTTGGTACATCAAAACTTATAAACTCATAATAAAACTGTCATCCTAACGTTAAGCGTGCGGACCCTACGGGTTCGAAAACTATGTAGACATGACCTAGAACTATTCTCGGTCAATAACCAATAGCGGAACCTGGATGCTCATATTGGCTCCTACATATTCTACGAAGATCTTTATCGGTCAAACCGCATAACAACATAAGTTGTTCCCTTTGTCATCGGTATGTTACTTGCCCGAGATTCGATCGTCGGTATCCAATACCTAGTTCAATCTCGTTACCGGCAAGTCTCTTTACTCGTTACGTAATACATCATTACGTAACTAACTCATTAGCTACATTGCTTGCAAGGCTTATAGTGATGTGCATTACCGGGAGGGCCCAGAGATACCTCTCCGACAATCGGAGTGACAAAACCTAATCTCGAAATACGCCAACCCAACATGTACCTTCGGAGACACCTGTAGAGCTCCTTTATAATCACCCAGTTATGTTGTGATGTTTGGTAGCACACAAAGTGTTCCTCCGGTAAACGGGAGTTGCATAATCTCATAGTTATAGGAACTTTGTATAAGTCATGAAGAAAGCAATAGCAACATACTAAACGATCAAGTGCTAAGCTAACGGAATGGGTCAAGTCAATCACATCATTCTCCTAATGATGTGATCCTGTTAATCAAATGACAACACATGTCTATGGCTAGGAAACATAACCATCTTTGATTAATGAGCTAGTCAAGTAGAGGCATACTAATGACATTATGTTTGTCTATGTATTCACACATGTATCATGTTTCCGGGTAATACAATTCTAGCATGAATAATAAACATTTATCATGAAATGAGGAAATAAATAATAACTTTATTATTGCCTCTAGGGCATATTTCCTTCACTTCGGCCTCCCCGGAAGGGGCGGCCTTCATTTTCTTCTCCCCCTCGGTTTGGGGGAGAGGGTTCTCCTCTTCCTCCTCCTCGTTTTCTTTGTAGGAGGGTGCTTCGGCGTCTTCGGACAAAGAACCCGACGCAGCTTTACGTCGAAGACCTTTCCTAGTCCCCGTGGCCTTCTTCTTGGCCTTCTTCTCCGGCACCTTGTAAGGCGCCGGAACCAGCATCTCCGTTAGGAGAGCGGTCGTTGGATCTTTTGGCAGCGGAGCCGGACAGTTGATCTGCTCCGCCGTCACCACATATTCCTATTAAATCAACACGGTGGCTTAGCCTCCCCCACGAATATACTTAAAGGCTCGCCTTGAAAGATGGAGGGCTTACCGGATTGGCAGCACGCTTCGCGCTGAGTCCACGGTCTTCGATGAGGGGAGGGGGGACTTCGGACGCCTTGAACAGCACCTTCCAGATGTCTTTATGCATCGTATCAAAGAGCTCCTGCAGCATCTGGTGTTTGGCCGAATCAAACTCCCACATATTGAAAGCCCGTCTTTGACACGGGAGGATCCGGCGGAGGAGCATGACCTGGACCACGTTGACAAGCTTGATCTTCTTGTCCATCATATTCTTAATACATTTCTGGAGTCCGGTCAGCTCCGCAATGACGCCCCAGGCCAGACCCTTCTTTTCCCAGGAGGTGAGCCGCATGGGGATGCCAGATCGAAATTCGGGGGTCGCCGCCTAGTTGGCATCGCGCGGCTCGGTGATGTAGAACCACCCCAACTAACACCCCTTCATGGTCTCCACGAAGGAGCCCTCGAGCCAGGTAACATCGGGCATCTTGCCCACCATGGCGGCTCCGCACTCCGCTTGCTCACCCCCCCCACACTATCTTCGGCTTCACGTTGAAGATCTTTAGCCACAGGCCAAAGTGGGGCGGGATGCGGAGGAAGGCCTCGCACACAATGATAAACGCTGAGATGTTGAGGACGAAATTTGGGGCCAGATCCTGAAAATCTAGCCCGTAGTAGAACATAAGCCCGCAGACAAACGGGAGGAGGGGAAATCCCAGTCCGCGGACGAAGGGGGGAAGAAATACAACCCTCTCGTGGGGTTCTGGAGTGGGGATGATCTGCCCTTCATCTGGGAGCCGGTGCGTGATGTCTGCGGCTAAGTATCCGGCCTCCCTAAGCTTCATAATGTCCTCCTCCGTAACAGAGGATGCGATCCACTTGCCTCCCGCTCCGGACATGATTGAAATGGCTTGACGGAGAAGGTGAGAGCTTGGGCATTGGAGCTCAAGAATGCGAGGATGGATGAGCAATCGAGGAAGAAGACGTGGGTGAAAAAGGGGAATCCTTATCGCTTTATAAAGGTTGTAGGAACTGTGTGCCTCCCTTCTCGCCCATTAAAATCGCTTATTCCCCAAGCACCACGGTTGATGGCGCGGTTGGGTTACCCACGCCCGTATTGATGAGAATCCCATGATAAGGGGACACGATCTCTGCTTCGACAAGACGTGTCAAGAAAACTGCCTCGCATTACGTGCAGTAGCTGGTTGCGAAAAACAGTTCGAATAATGACTGGACCATGGCATGATGTCATAAAAAGTTGTCAGCAGATCTGATTTGTCAAATACTATTCTCTCTACGGTGGTATGTGGAAATTGTTTTGCAGAGCCTGACACGATTCTCATGTTCAAAATCTTCTATGGAGTATTCGGAGGAGGAACCCGCCTTGCAATGCCGAAGACAATATGCGCGCCGGACTCATCGTCATTGAAGCCTGGTGTCGGTGTCAAAACCGGCAGATCTCGGGTAGGGGGTCCCGAACTGTGCGTCTAGGAGGATGGTAACAGGAGACAAGGGACACGATGTTTTACCCAGGTTCGGGCCCTCTTGATGGAGGTAAAACCCTACGTCCTGCTTGATTAATATTGATGATATGGGTAGTACAAGAGTGGATCTACCATGAGATCAAGGAGGCTAAACCCTAAAGCTAGCCTATGGTATGATTGTTGTAATGTATGTTGTCTCCTATGGACTAAAGCCCTCCGGTTTATATAGACACCGGAGAAGGCTAGGGTTACACAGAGTTGGTTACAATGGTAGGAGATCTACATATCCGTATCGCCAAGCTTGTCTTCCACGCCAAGGAAAGTCCCATCCGGACACGGGACGGAGTCTTCAATCTTGTATCTTCGTAGTCTTGGAGTCCGGCGGACGATGATAGTCCGGCTGTCCGGACACCCCCTAGTCCAGGACTCCCTCAGTAGCCCCTGAACCAGGCTTCAATGACGATTAGTCCGGCGTGCATAATGTTCGGCATTGCAAGGCGGGTTCCTCCTTTGAATAATCCAGAGAAGATCATGAACACCAGGATAGTGTCCAGCTCTGCAAAATAAATTCCACATTCCACCATAGAGAGAATAAAATGTACACAAGTCCAATCTGCTGACGTATTTTGCGGCATGTTGACACGTCACTACCAAGCCTTTACTTGAATCGTTTTTTATTATACCACCTCAGCACGTTTAGCGAAGCGGTTTCCTTGGCACGTCTTGTCGAAGCAGGGATCGTGTTCCCCTTATTCCGAGATTCTCATCAATACGAGCGTGGGTAACCCAACCGTGCCCGTCGCCACATCTCCTCTATCGAAGGTGAATCCCGAACGGTCACGGAGACGGCTCTTGGTATTTTCCCCCTTTATAAGAGGACCAAGGCTTGTTTCTTTTCTTCAATCTTCCATCGAGTCCTCTCCTTGCTCCAAGTTCCAACACCCAGAGCCCCAGATTCGAGCGCTTCGGACCTTCAATAATGACCGGCTCTGACCTTCAGGGTCGGTGGATGCCCTCCTCCGTCACGGAGGAGGACGTGCTAAAGCTGCGTGAGGCCAAGTACCTGTCTTACGAGATTTCGCACAGGCTGCCCATACAGGGGCAGGCCGTACCCACTCCCGATCCCGGTGAGTACGTCGTCTTTGTATCCCACCTCCGTCGGGGTTTAGGCTTCCTGACGGACCCCTTCGTGAGAGGGCTCATGTTCTACTACGGGCTGGATTTTCACGACTTGGCTCCGGAGTCCATCCTCCATATCTCCGCATTCATTATCGTCTGCGAAGCCTTCCTCCGCGTCACCCCCCACTTCGGCCTATGGCTGAAGACCTTCAATGTGGAGCCGAAGATGATCGGGGGGCGTCAAGCGGAGTGCGGCAGGGCGGCCATAAGCAGGAGGGCCGATGCCCCGTGGCCCAAGGGCTCCTTCCAAGAGGAGCTCGGCTTGTGGCAGCAGGAGTGGTTCTATATCACCGCTCCGAAGGGCAGCAAGCAAAACCGCCACCTTCATTCCGCCCGGGACCTCCACGCCGGTTGATGTCGTGGGTCAACCAGGGGCTCAATTGGGGGCCGTCCGAAGACGTGCCCTTATTGCAGGGACGGATTCGAGACCTCCAAGTGAGGGAGATCAATCTGGTTATGGTGATGCAGGTCATGCTAATCAGGCGTCTTCTGCCCTGCAAACGCCATCCTCTCCGGTTATGGGAGTTCAATCCGGAGGGACCACGAATTCTCCAACACTTCATTGGTATGACACCCGTGGAGATGTACAAGTTGTTCTTCGGACCGCAGGTGGCGTGTCCGGAATTGACCGAGGACGCAGGCCTAAGCTGCAATCGCCCGGATACTCAGGTAAGTAGCTCAGAGTCCGGATGTTCTGTTTATTCTCTTTTCTAAAATTCGCCTCCTGACCCATTATTCTTCATCAGGAGTGGGTAGCGCGATCGAAGCTGATAAGGTGTCCGGCCCCCCTCCCAGAGACCGCACCGGAGCCCGTGCTGGTCAGAATGTTGGAGGTCGCGCCCGTAGAAGGGGGCGATGGGGAAAATAGAAAAGCTATCACCTCGCCCAAGGAGGCGCCTGAAGAGGGGGGATCGAAAATCCCTCCTTCCAGGGGGAGAAGAGGACCGCCTCCGAAGCCCCGGAGGCCAAAGCCACTAAGCGGGGGAAGAAATCTTCACCGGAGGGACCTGCGTCCGGGGAGAACCCGGACGTACAATCGTCTCTAAAGGATCAGCCCTCCAGCGAGCCGTGAGTAGGAAAAGGGGAGTTCATTAATAAGAAAATACCCCTATTTGTGCTTCTGTGGATAACCGAAATTTTTACCTTACAGTTCGGATCTGCGGACTTCTCAGATGAGTTCGTCTTCGGGGGATCTTCGTCCGGAGATGATGGAGAGCGAAACGCCTCCGTCTGCTGCGCCGTCGGACAGGGCAGACGAGCCTGAAGTATCGTCACGGAGGGTATCCCAGAGCCCGGTGGAGCCGGAGAGTTCAGCGCCGACAAGTGTCCGGCCGGGGGAGCTGAAGAATCTACTCGAGAGGGCATCCATCTCAAAAGATCACCGTGCTTTGATGAGTATGGTGATTCGAAGGATTTCATCTGCCGAAAGCGGATTGCATAATGCCGTCAGGAGTTTACTGGCGGGATTTGAGGTACGCAAGAATGACGCACCTTTTGGACAGTTTTGCACATAGAAGTGCGCCCTGTATAGATAGTAGCCCCTAAGACTCGGTAGGTTGTCGAAAACGACAGCGTGCCGAGGATCAAAATCGCAGGTATTGAATGTTGCCCTTCCTATGCAGGTGGCGGATAGTCCGGGGGCTAGCCGGACTAGTGGAGTTGTCGAGTTAATGCGGCAACTTGATGTGGCGGATGCAGACATCGCGCTTGTCAACCGGCGACTTGACGAGTCGCAAGGTAAATGAATTCTCCGCGGTCACTTATTTAAGGGAGCCAAAGCCCGCCTCCGACAATATATATGTTGTGATACAGACGGTGCTGCTGCTATGGAGAGCCTTCGGGCCGAGCTTGCTCAAGCTAAGGAGCAAGCCCGAAGGAGTGATGCGGCTGCCTCGAGGGCGGCCGAGGAGTTGAAAGCCGAACAGGCTGCACACTGCCTAAGCAGGGAAAAGATGGCCGAATTGGTCGTGAAATTGAATGATGCTGCTGACCGCAATGAGGCTCTTGAAAAGGAGCGCCTGTCGGAGCGAGAAGACCTGGGGAAGGCCACCGCCGAGGCCAAGGATGCCCGTTCTGCAATGCGGGCTATGAAGGAGGAGCTGCGCCAAGCCGGAGATATTGTGGCTGGCAGGCCTTTTCTGCTGCGTCGCCGGTTTACGGATCCAAAGTATGCCCAACTTGGCCAGCTGTGGGGTCCGGAGGATCCATATATGGACTTAGTGGCAAGTGCGGCGGATGCCGTTGTGCACTTCCGGAGTCAGGAGGATCACAAGACTGAAGAGCTATTTTGGTCTCAGTTCCATAGTCCGGATCGTTCACTTCCGTTGACCGATCGGTTGGACGAATGGGCTGAGCTGAACAGGTTGTCCGGACTTGCCATGAATGATATCGTGGCTCATGTCTGGCCAGAGAGGCCCAAGGCGACGAGCTATTTTGGCTTATTGCAGCAATTTCTTGGAGCGGTGCCGCATATCAAGGAGATGAAGCGGTTGGCCTGCATAGAAGGCGCGCGGATGGCACTTGCCCGTGTGAAGACACATTGGACAGAGATGGATGCCACCGCTATTGCAGCCCAGGGTTCGGACGAAAGCCGGTTACCCGCCGAGCACTATTTTGGGGAAGTTATGCGGGGCGCTCGTGTAATAGAGTCGCAGTGCTCGAAAAATGTCACATTCAAATGAATGTTTTATCTTGTAAAACAATTATTATGATGTAACCGCTTTTTATACTTGTGCGTCCCAAGTATTAAAATATCTCCTATGCGGCCGTTTATGTATACATTTGTATAACCTGAAAGATGGCAGTCTTCGGCTTCATCCCCCACGCACAAGGTGCGGGGGTGTTTGCAAAAAATAGCGCGTTTTCACACTTAATCCGACGTCTCGGTCCTGTTAAGGAGGTGGTAGCATAGCAAACGAGGCAATCCGGACTATGATGCTTTATCACTTTCACTTAGCCATTGGAGTTCGAGGGTGGGGCTACGATATAGCCCCTGGGGGCACCGCGCTTCTCCGGATTCGGGGCGCGTGTGTGCCTGACCGGGAAACGGTCCTTCGTCAAAGCGGGGAATTCTAAACATTCCGGTAGTCGATCGAGTGGTTGACCAGTCTCTCGCTGTATCATGACAGTCAGTTTTCGGCTTTCTCTACTGAGGTGCTCGCCCAGCCGAACTGGGGCACAATCGCAGTAGTTCTCCTGGTGCCGCGTTAGCCGATGATACGGAACGTAAGGCAGCAAAACACAGGAGCCGGGCAAACCCAACATTTGACCAAAGACATGATTCGGAGCTGATGCATATACGGCCTAACTCGAGACGCCGAACACTCCCTAAGGTGTTGGTCTTTATAATAATGGGCAGAATAATGCCCTAAGCCCCTAGTGTCCAGGTACGGGCATGGTCCTCTGACTCGGCTGATGCCAAAACGTCGGGCTCCATTTTGGTTATAATGAGGAACCAAGGGATTATAACAACAAGAGACAGTAAAAAAGGTTTGCGCAGGGTCTTAATCTGAAAAGAATCCTTGCGACGGGTCCCTACTGCACGTCTGCGCCTGCGTCTCCGTTGTGCCGTTATCCTGGACGGGTGTGCACGTTGTTCATCTGTAAAAAGAGAGGAACTTAGTTCGGAAGGAAATCGTGCGAGAGAAAAAATATATACGAATGAAGAAATATAAATAAGTAAAGCGGAGTCTATATGAGCTCGCTGTTGCTTGTGCACGCAGCCCCTTGTCAAGGGATGTGCGGCTAGGGAGCCCCTAGCGTATTTATGCCGGACTCGTCTGACTGTGTCCGGGGTCTTTAAATGACCCTCGCACTGAAATGATGCCACGTGGACCGGGCATCTTAAGTGTAAGAGATGCGTAATGTGGTATGGCATTGAAGCAGACAAAAGCTTCTCGTCCCAAGAGTGCTTGATAGCTACTTTTAAATGGGACGATATGAAATATTAGTTTTTCGCGTTGAAAGTTGTTCGGTGATCCGAACACAACTTCTAGTAATAAGGAGCATGTGCTCTTGGCGTAAGGGCCTGGCGTCACTCCTTTAAAGGAAGTGCGGCTGTGTCGAATTTTAGTAAGGTCTATCCCCAATTTGCGGATTGTGTTTGGATACAGCAGGTTTAAGTCACTGCCTCCGTCCATCAGGACTTGTGTAAATTGCAGTCCGTCGATTATAGGATCCAATATCAGGGCAGTCCATCCTGCATTTTGAACGCTTCTGGAATAATCCAGGTGGTCGAAAGTGATTGGTTTTGATGTCCAATCTCTATGTTCCACTGGGTTGGACCGTGCGAGACCCATTTTAACGGGTGCCGCACTGTTTTTCCGTATTATCACATGAAGTCAATTTACTGCTTTGACCTCTTGTGGGAAAGTCTTTTGTTTTCCGGTGCTCTGCTGGTGGGGTTTATCATCATCTTCGCTTGATGCGTCGAGCCCCTTGTGTTCGGCGTTTAATCGGCCGGACTGTTTGAAAACCCAACAATCTCGATGGGTGTGGTTTGCAGGCCTTCCGGGGGTACTGTGGATTTGACATACGCGACCCAAAATCTTGTTTAAGTTGGATAGCTCATCGCTGTTATCCTTAAGAGGCGGTGTTTTGTTGTTTGGCCGCGAGCTTTTGAATCCGGCGTTGACCGCCGTGCTCTTTGGGCTTTTCTCTTTATTCCGGCGCTGGTCTTTTCTGCGCCGTGATTTTCCGTTTCCATCTCTGATCTCGGATGTACTTGGGTCGCTGGTGCTACATCTTGCTAGCCAGCTATCCTCTCCCGCACAAAAGTGGGTCATGAGGCTTGTTAGCACGGACATTGTCCTCGGCTTCTCTTGGCCGAGGTGTCTGGCGAGCCATTCATCTCGGACGTTGTGTTTAAAAGCTGCTAAGGCTTCAGCGTCCGGACAGTCGACTATTTGGTTCTTTTTGGTGAGGAACCTGTTCCAGAATTTGCGCGTTGACTCTCCGGGCTGTTGAGTTATATGACTTAGATCATCTGCATCCGGAGGGCGGACATAAGTTCCTTGAAAGTTTGCTCTAAACGCGTCCTCGAGCTCTTCCCAACTTCCAACAGTGTTTTCTGGGAGGCTTTTGAGCCAATGATGGGCTGGCCCTTTGAGCTTGAGGGGGAGGTATTTTATGGCGTGGAGATCATCTCCTCTTGCCATGTGTATGTGTAGTATATAATCTTCTATCCAGACTCCAGGGTCTGTTGTTCCGTCGTAGGCCTCTATGTTTATGGGTTTAAATCCTGCTGGGAAGTCATGATCCAGCACCTCGTTGGTGAAACATAGTGGGTGTGCGGCGCCCCTGTATTTGGGTGTACCGCTGTCTTCGGACACTTGGCGTGTTGCATTGCTTCCTGGGGCCCTCTTCTTTGGCCCGTAAATGGACCTGGCTGGGCCATCTGTCTTTCCAGGGTCATTAGCCGGTTTATGTGTGGCGCCGCTTTCAGATTTTGCCCTATCGTCTGGCCGTCTATCCAACCAGGCAGCCTCTATATTTTTTAACTGTGGGGGCTCTATGGCCTCCTCGTCAAATTCCGGCAGCAGCTTGCGCTTCGGGTAGCTCTTTGATTGATGGCCATTGCCGTATTTGCCTGCGGTTTTGAGCACTTTGCTCCACCTCATTCTGAGTGTATCTTCCGCTGTTTTCAGCTTCCGTTTTTCCTTTTTCAAACTTCTTGCGGTGGCGACGAGTCTTTTCCGAATGTTTTTATTCTCCGGTGGTGTGTCCGGCGTGAGGTCGTCTGGACTGTTGTTTTCGCCAGGCCTGGATTGGTTATCCCACTCGTCCTGTTCGGACGGTTGCTTGTCTGCATGTTCATCGTCCACTGGTTTGCCCTGCTGTATTGCTGGGTCATTAGGAGCGCTGTTGTTGTTGAGGCGGGAATTAGGGCGGCGTCTGCGTCGCCGTTTTGGTTGTTTGTCGGCGGGATTATCTTCTGCCGCACCCCGTTGGTCCTCGTTATCGCTTCCTTTTGGGGTATCCACCATGTATATGTCGTATGACGAGGTGGTCTTCCCGTGCCCAGTAGGCGCTGGTTCTTGTTCATCTCCGGCATCGTCGTCCATACCGTCGATGTCTTCGGAGTCATAGTTTAGCATGTCGATTAAATCGTCGATAGTGGCTACAAAGTGGGTGGTGGGTGGGCTTTGAGTTTCTTCATCGTCCGAATCCCGACCATCCTGGCCGTAGTCCGGCCAGGTCTCTCCGGATAGCGAGAGGTGTTTTAACGAATTTACGATGTCGCCCAAGGGCGAGTGTTGGAAGATGTCCGTGGCGGTGAATTCCATAACCGGCGCCCAATCAGATTTGATTGGCAGGGGCGTGGGAGGTCCGGAGTCCAGCAAGGAGTCCGGCGCCTTGGAGTCACCAGCTTCATGAGGGATAAGGTAAGTGTTCGGCTCCATCGCCGTGGAAGTTGAAGCCCCCGAGGCGGTGTCCAACCACCAGTCCTCGATCTGGGCGATCGGCTCCAGACTAAGGACCGGAGTGGATTCTTGTGCGGCCACCAAGGCGCTGTTCGGCGGCAGAGCTAGATCATGCCCATCGTAACGGTGCGGCATGCTTGGCTGTGGCTCGAGCCCGTCGAAGATCAAGTCCCCGCGGATGTCGGCCGTGAAGTTTAGGCTTCCGAACCTGACCTGACGGCCAGGGGCGTAGCTTTTGATCTGCTCCAGATGGCCAAGTGAATTAGCCCGCAGTGCGAAGCCGCCGAATACGAAGATCTGTCCGGGGAGAAAAGTCTCACCCTGGACAGCGTTGTTGATTGAAGAAGCCATCGGGCCTATCGGTGACGACACAGAGGAACTCTCAATGACAGCACCAATGTCGGTGTCAAAACCGGCGGATCTCGGGTAGGGGGTCCCGAACTGTGCGTCTAGGCAGATGGTAACAGGAGACAAGGGACACGATGTTTTACCCAGGTTCGAGCCCTCTTGATGGAGGTAAAACCCTACGTCATGCTTGATTAATATTGATGATATGGGTAGTACAAGAGTGGATCTACCACGAGATCAAGGAGGCTAAACCCTAAAGCTAGCCTATGGTATGATTGTTGTAATGTAAGTTGTCTCCTACGGACTAAAGCCCTTCGGTTTATATAGACACCGGAGAAGGCTAGGGTTACACAGAGTCGGTTAAAATGGTAGGAGATCTACATATCCGTATCGCCAAGCTTGCCTTCCACGCCAAGTAAAGTCCCATCCGGACACGGGACGGAGTCTTCAATCTTGTATCTTCGTAGTCTTGGAGTCCGGCGGACGATGATAGTCTGGCTGTCCGGACACCCCCTAGTCCAGGACTCCCTCACCTGGTTCAGGGGCTACTGAGAGAGTCCTGGATTAGGGGGTATCCGGATAGCCAGATTATATACTTTGGTCGGACTGTTGGACTATGAAGATACAAGATTGAAGACTTCGTCCTGTGTCCAGATGGGACTCTCCTTTGCATGGAAGGCAAGCTTGGCGATTTCGATATGTAGATCTCCTTCTCTGTAACCGACTCTGTGTAACCCTAGCCCCTCCGGTGTCTATATAAACCGGAGGGTTTAGTCCAGAGAACAACAACAATCATAATCATAGGCTAGCTTCTAGGGTTTAGCCTCTACGATCTCGTGGTAGATCAACTCTTGTAATACTCATATCATCAAGATCAATCAAGCAGGAAGTAGGGTATTACCTCCATAGAGAGGGCCCGAACCTGGGTAAACATCGTGTCCCCCGCCTCCTGTTACCATTAGCCTTAAACGCATAGTTCGGGACCCCCTACCCGAGATCCGCCGGTTTTGACATCGACAGCCACCGCTACTCCACTCAGTCGACGCCAAGCTTGGTGGGGTAAACATCGGCGGCCGATTAGTCGCTTGACAGCGACGTGGAGGCGGAAATGTTCAGAACCTTGTGCTCCAGAGGAGGAGGTTATCGAGGCGGATGAGGAGGAGGCAAAGGCAATGGCCGGCTTTCTCGGGTTCATGGCCGGACATGGTGGTCATGCACCGGCGATCGTTTAGATTAGGTTTACATTAGGTTTTAGTACAGTTTGTGCGAAATATGTAATGAATTTTGTCCAGTTTGTATGAAAAGTTTTCGAAATGTAATGAATTTCATCCGGTTAATTTGAAACTTGCTTTGTTTCCACGAATTTCGTCCTGTTAGTTCATATAGTTGTCGAAAGGTATGCGGGCAGCATCGGATGGCATCCATCAGTGTCCTCGGACAGATGCCGGTGTAAATTTGTCGGCCAGCACTGGAGATGCCCTAACTATCATGCTATAATCGCTAATAGTCCTCCATTATTTGGCAGGGAACAGTTATCCCTCGATCAAAATCAGATCCGCGGTGTTTCGCACTCCTCCCGTGTAAGAGTGTGAACTCTTGCTTACATAAAAATGGAGCAAGTGGACGGCACTGTAGCACATCATATCACTCGAACTAGCCCGCCTAACGAGCGGGAAAGCACCGCCCTCGTCATTTTGTTCTGGATTTCTATCGATCGATCATGCGAAAATGTTACGCTTCACAAGTTCTAAAGGAAAAGGCGGCACACTTACGACTCGTACGTGTCGCACCCCTGACAGTCCGGCTCGCACGCCGCTCACCAGAGGGGACACGCATTGTGTTGCAATTTCACTCACATGTGGGACTGTAATTGAATAACCCGTCGATAGCCGAAATCCAATCGCTCGGCGGGCGTCGGCTGAGAAGAGAGAAACGGGGGAGGGAGAAGAGATCGCCCGCCCGCCGCGCATGGACTCCAAGAAATATATGGTGATAATGTGAGGTGGGCCATGCTGGAGTCCGGACCGCTTCCAGAGCCCGCTCTGACCGCCCTAGCCCCTCAAGATGCCAGCTGCCCGCCGCATGCATAGAAAGTAGTCCCCGCTTATGTGGAGGAGAGAGAGGAATTGACAAAGTCAAGGAGTAACAGTAGAGACAATAGCTTTCATCAAAAATAAACAATGAATACTCGTTGCTCGTCCTCTATATCGGAAAGAATACTTTCATTCACCGACATGTGGGACATCGACCATCCTGGTCCACCTGCCATGCACAAAATTATCCTGGTCTACCCCGGTCGTATCGCAGGCCCAACTTTTCCCAATGTAAGTTGTTCGGACGAAGGAACCATCATGACTTCATTGAATTCCGCTTCTTCAAGAAAACTTACTGTACCGGTAATACTGCTACCACATGCGAAGACTGGACGGCACTGTACCACATCATATCACTGAAACCCACTAGGCCAAACTAGCCCGCCTAGGTCATCTATTTTGGAACGGAGGGAGTACGTCTCTGCACTGCTATGATTTTGTGCTGTATGTCTTTGTACTTTTGCTACGATTTTCCTACCCTATGAACCAAATGAGGCCTGAATGTATCCATGTCGACTATTGTCTGATCGATCGCTAAGCCTACAATTTTAGGAGCTAGGGCTATTGGTCGATCGACGACGGATATAAGTATAAGCGTACCACGAGCTCATCAGCCCCAACGTTTCTCTACGGTGAGTGTTTTGCAAGTACTATAGCTCACACAGTAGCTAGCCTACTAACAGCAAGAATCATCAAACAAGCCCTGCTGATATGATAAACAGTTCAAACTTACATCTAAGCATGCCATATATTACATCAAAAGCTGGTGAGGATACATCTGTTTCCATAACTTTGAGAGGGTTCTCATGATCCACTATCAAACAAAAGTAGCAAGTACCGCCCACAAAAGACAGTGCACTAGCCCTAAGATGGTTTGATAACACGCATAGTTCTGGTAATTAAACACAGGGCAATGCAAACTACCCTGAAGGATTAGCGCTACCAACTATTTCTTGTCATCGATCTCTCGGGCAATGACCACAGCACGGAGAGCGGCATGGGAATCGATCTCTGGGGCAATGTCCACAGGACTGACCGCGACATTGGAATCGATCTCTAGGGCGATGTCCACAGGATGAACAGCGGCATCGGAATCGATCTCCGGGGCGATGCCAACAGGACGGGCCGCGACATTAGAATCATCAAGGACGTCCACCGGCACCTACACAACCCTAACATATTAGCAAGAACATTGAAAATAATCAAAAACCACAACTATGGTAATAAGCCATTATTTTTTACCTTGTGCAGCTCACCAGGGGATCTCATCCCTCCGGGGGCCATCTCCTTGTCCTCGATGGGGGCCATCACCTTGCCATGGGAATACTGCTTCTCAACGGCGACTATCTCCTCAAACTCGGCCTTGAGCCTCGCATAGGTGGCCATCAGAGTTCCTGGGGCAGGCACGGTGGGGCCCTTGCTGTTCTTTCAAATTTCTTTGAGGAGTTCGTCCGCCAACGTCGTCAACTCTTTGGTCAGTGCTTGTTTCTTGGAGTTCTTCGTCTTCATGGGCTAGTCCGCCAACATGGTCAACTCGTTGGTCGGTGCTCGCTTCCTGGAGATCGTTGTCTCTAGTGGGTTGTTCGCCGGCAACTCTTTGCCTAGTGCTCCAGGATCCATCAATGAACTGACAAACAAAAAGCAATCGAAAGGAAACCACAATCGCAATGAAAACGGGAAAAGAATAGGATGTGAGAATCGGTCGGTGCTTCGCAAAAAGAAGATTCTTGGAATGAAAGTATAGCAGCATAACTGATTCGCCCACCTTTCCTTCGTCGGTACAGAAGAAAAATGGCAGAAGTGAGTAGCCTGGAGTGAGGTTTTCTTCAAGAAAGGGAAGAAAGGGCTTGAACGAGCGTTCAAGTGAAATGATGGTTGCTTCGTCCAGTCCAACTTGGAGGCCACCTTACCACTGCTGGTAAAGGTGTGGGTTTTGTGATATGACGGGTCATGACGGCCACACCGGGGTGACAGGTGAGTCTCGACTGTAGCACCTCACTGTGATTTGGTGGATGGCACGCGGGCCCGGATGCTTTGAAATGTCCCGCATGTAGATAGAGTGGCTAGTCATATAGGAGTGCTCAATACTTGTGCACTGCGACCAAGGCGGAGAAGAAAACAAGAGAACTGCCTAATTAATGCATGAGTTTAATTAGGGTAGTTTTGTGAAGTACGAGATACATTCCTCCAATCGCAAAATGCCTTGGTTCATGAGATTTGAGATTTGAGCCCTATAAACCGGAAGGGAGGGAGTACTGCACGCGGTGTAGTCTAGTCACTTGTTGAAATCTCTAGAAAGGCAAGTACTCCTTTCCGGTTTACATGGCTATACTACTCCCTCTGTCTAGGTGTGTAAGACTAGCCACAATGGTGAATAACATACACTAGTAACATATACATATCCCTAGACTTTGTTATTGCCTTCATAGTGGGTAGTAACATAAGTGTGGTAACATGCAAAGCTTCATTTATTAGGTTATAGACTCATATTGCATTGGGGCATGTGATGTTACAGTAACTAGCTAAGTTACTATAACTACCTCTCTCCTCATTAACTCATTGCCACATAAGTAAATTTGCTGAGTTGGACTCGATGTTACTGCTGAAGTTACTCCCATTGTGGCTAGTCTAAGTCATCTTACGAAAACCAAATAGTCCCAAAACACTTAGGCGCGGTGCATTAACTTCTACCTTGTTTCCTATTTCTTGACATATCAACCAATAAGAGATGAGAGGTGTGCATGCTTTTAATGACTTGCAGTGGCTAGTTCATTGCATGCAATGCTATTAATTAGCAAATAAACATTGGTGACCCTAGGACGAAACGGTGCTAAGCGCGTGAACCTATGCAGAATGAGTATCAACCAATGGACGATGGAGTTTAATTGTTAAACAATTCAATGAGGGAAGCTTAGATACAAATTCAACGACTTACTCACCTAGACGGAGGGAATAGCAAGTACTAGTACTACAATAGTGGGCTCAAATAGCAATTTTTTCTCATGCAAGAGCTTGGCTACTATATGCATGCTCCAAGGCACCGCACCACGCGAGTGTTCGCAACTGCCACTGAGGGAGTCCTAGACTAGGGGGTGTCCGGACAGACGGACTATCATCGTCCGCCGGACTCCAAGACTATGAAGGTACAAGATTCAAGACTCCGTCCCGTGTCCGGATGGGACTTTCCTTGGCGTGGAAGGCAAGCTTGGCGATACGGATATGTAGATCTCCTACCATTGTAACCGACTCTGTGTAACCCTAGCCCTCTCCGATGTCTATATAAACCGGAGGGCTTTAGTCCATAGGACACAACATACATTACAACAATCATACCATAGGCTAGCTTCTAGGGTTTAGCCTCCTTGATCTCGTGGTAGATCCACTCTTGTACTACCCGTATCATCAATATTAATCAAGCAGGACGTAGGGTTTTACCTCCATCAAGAGGGCCCGAACCTGGGTAAAACATCGTGTCCCTTGTCTCCTGTTACCATCTGCCTAGACGCACAGTTCGGGACCCCCTACCCGAGATCCGCCGGTTTTGACACCGACATTGGTGCTTTCATTGAGAGTTCCTCTGTGTCGTCACCGATAGGAAGGATGCCTCCACCTGTCTTCAAGGACGGTATTTTCGCCCAAGGGGCCTTGGCCGCCGGCCAAACTATCCGGCTAGGTGGTTTTCTTATGACCTCCTGTCCGGCCACTGCTTCGACAATAACTTCTCAAGTCGTCAAAAGCAATCTTCACGTCAGCTCGGAATTCGCCGAGCGGCTGGATCCGATAGAGCTCTCATCTGTCAACAAGCTCTTGGATCGCATCGTCGCCCTGGGAGTCGCTATGGACTACAATCAGATTGGGCTTAAAACCGATCTGAGAGAGATTAACTCTCCCCAGGTCACCCACCACGTCGCCATGGTAGAGGAACAATGCGGCGACTCTTCTCCTGTATTGAAAACTAGTCACGTCCGGGCTTCCGAACCCTCCATGCCGGATTTCCGCGGAGGAACGGACTTCGATCGAGCACTGAACTTAAAGTCAGGCATCGAACCGGACTCGTTGGACAATGCCCAGCAATCCAAGCTTCAAAATTCGGAAACTTCACGGCCTTTAAGCCCCGAGATGGGTAGGGATCCGGATTTTATTCCACCCACCCGCCCAGACATATGCGATCTATCTCTAATACGGCAAGAGCCCGCTGAAACAGTACATCACTACTGGGCCAGATTCCTCCTGGTTATGGACAGGATAAAGGACTGCCGAGAGGAAAACGCAATCTCAATCTTTTGCAATAATTGCACGGACAAGGGAATATTGAACGCCATCAGCCGTCGTAAAATTACACGATTCACCGATCTGGTGTCCATAGTACGAAAGTACTGTGTGATGGAGAGTTTCCGGAAAACCGAAAGCCAGTTTTGGGACAATCCGGCCCTGAATACAACCCTAGTCCGCAACAAAAGGGTGCATCATACTCAGGCCCCAGATGCAAAAACCAAAAAGCAAAAACCCCATAGAGGGCACGGAACCGTACTGGAGGGATGGCTCAGCGGACCCTGTAAGCTTCACAGTACAGAGGGCGCCGTCCCAACACATAGCCTTCGAGCATGTTGGATATTACGGCAGGTGGCCAAAAGTGGCGAGGAGCTTCTAGCCCCGGAAAACCATTCCAACAATACCGGTACGGTATCAACAGTCTACGAGACCTTCGCATCAAATAATATGCGAAAATGAACAATCCGCGGCCTTCGAAGTCTACCAAGTAGCAACAGCAAATCCATGGAGCGACACAGCTATCACCTTTAACGCCAGCGATGAACCTAAGTTCCGAACAGCCCGAGCACCAGCCGCACTGGTGCTTAGTCCCATCGTGGATGGCTTTCGACTTACAAAGGTCCTCATGGATGGCGGCAGCGGACTAAACCTCATCTACGAGGAAACTCTTCAAAAAATGGAAATAGACTGGAGCCGTATTGAGCGAAGCAGCACAACCTTCAGAGAAATAATCCCTAGCCGGGAAGCGCGCTGCACCGGAAAAATCACACTCGATGTGGTGTTCGGCTCACCGGACAATTACAGATCCGAAGAAGTCATGTTCCAAGTGGCCCCGTTCAACAGCGGATACCACGCTATATTAGGACGAGAGGCATTCACAATTTTTCAAGCCGTACCCCATTACGGGTACATGAAGCTCAAAATGCCTGGGCCCGGCGGAATAATCACTCTCGTTAGTGATCCGGACATAGCACTCCGCGCTGAAAACAAGACAGCCGCACTAGCCCTGGAGGCACTATCTGAAGCCCTAGCGGCAGAAGAACTCACCGCGCTGCGCTCTACGGTGAATAGGGACGATGTGATACTCGATAAAAGATCCAAGTCCACCTCCTTCAAACCAGTAGATGAAATAGTAAAATTCCAGGTCCAGCCAACGGACCCAACAAAGACGGCCTCCATTGGGGCACAATTGAACCCCGAGGTAGACGCCGCACTGCGAGAATTCCTTCGGGAAAATTGGGACATTTTCGCCTGCCATCCTTCGTATATGCCCGGAATCCCACGCAGATTGGCAGAACACAACCTAAACATCCTAAAAGGATTCAAGCCGGTCAAACAGGCTCTTCGACGATTTTCCGAACCCAAAAGACGGGCAATGGGAGAAGAGCTAGCCAAACTATTGGAAGCCGGATTCATCAGAGATATCAAACATCCGGATTGGCTAGCAAATCTGGTAATGGTACCAAAGAAGGACAAATCCTGGCGCCTATGCGTCGATTTTAAAGACCTCAATAAGGCTTGCCCAAAGGATCCCTTCCCCCTCCCCCGCATCGACCAAATTATCGATGCTACCGCAGGGCACGATTCGTTGTGCTTCCTCGACGCATACTCTGGCTACCATCAAATCAAGATGGCGGAAGCAGACCAAGCCGCAACGGAATTCATCACTCCATATGGACCATTCTGCTTCAACACGATGCCCTTCGGACTTAAAAACGCCGGCGCAACATATCAGCGCATGATTCAAACATGTCTAGCCACCCAGATCGGCAAAACAGTTGAGGCATACATAGACGACGTAGTCGTCAAAACCAAACACGTCGAAACTCTAGTAGACGATTTGGGGCTCACATTCGACAACCTCAGAGCATATGACATCAAGATGAATCCGGAAAAATGCGTTTTTGGCGTACCAGTCGGAAAGCTGCTGGGCTTCATTGTATCCGGTAGAGGAATTGAAGCAAATCCGGCCAAGATCCGAGCTTTGTCACAGTTGGATATTCCAAAAGACCTCAAACAGACACAAAAATTAACTGGATGCGTGGCAGCTCTAAGCCGTTTTATCTCCCGCTTGGGAGAAAAGGCACTGCCCCTTTATCGCCTCCTTAGGTGCACCGAACACTTCGAGTGGACGGATGCTGCCACTGCCGGACTCGAAGAAATAAAGGCCATATTGGCAACAAATCCGGTCCTAGCTGCGCCAAACCTAGGCGAACCTATGTTGTTATACATCACAGCAACACATCAAGTTGTAAGTGCGGTACACGTTGTTGGACGAGAGACAGAAGGGCATTAATTCCCTCTTCAAAAACCAGTGTACTACGTATCCACTGTGTTAACCCCCTGCAAGTCCCGTTACCCGTACTATCAATAGATAGCGTACGCGGTGTTCATGGCATCCCGGAAGCTCCGACACCACTTTCAAGAGTGTTCGATAACAGTGGCCTCCGAAGTACCACTCAATGACATTATAAACAACCGCGACGCAACGGGCAGGATTGCAAGATGGGCCATTGAGCTCCTACCATTCGACATAACCTACAAGCCTCGGCGAGCTATAAAGTCACAAGTTTTGGCTGACTTTGTCGCTGAATGGACAGAAGCCGAACTCCCTAAAGAGTACGGCGCATACTCCAATTGGACTATGCACTTCGACGACTCCGTACTCTGGGGGCTGCAGACAACGCCCAACCGTACTACCGGATTCACACCATTTTTATGGTATACGGCGCAGAGGCAGTTTTACCCTGCGACATCATTCATGACTCACCTCGAGTGCGCATGTACGAAGAACGAGAAGCCGAGCTGGATCGGCAGGACAGCTTGGACACATTGGAGGAGGAACGCGACGTCGCCAAGGCTCGTTCCGCATTTTATCAGCAGCAGGCTCGAAGATATCAAAGCAGAGAAGTACGGGCCAAGACCTACAACGTTGGCGAACTAGTTCTACGCCTGCCGGACAAGAAAAAGGACAAGCTCAAGCCCAAATGGGAGGGCCCCTTCATTATCGACCAAGTCCTGGCCGGCGGGGCGTACCGTCTGCGAAATGCATCGGACAACCGACTCGAGCCGAACCCATGGAACGCAGCCCGCCTCCGAAGATTCTACGCCTAGCGCCGGACTAAGAGTTCGTCCCCTTCCCCCGTCCAAATTTTTTTTACACTCCAGCTGCACTTTGTTTCTCTTTCTTCTCTTAACCTTTTTTCATAAAAAGCCCTTAAGGGCCTACTTGCGCATTGTTCGCACACACTTGATGTGCCATCCGCACTCATTATACCTGGGGGCTTCTTTTTAAGAAGCTCAATTGTAAGGGCTTCACGCCTAGCACATGTGTCAAGCTTCCACATGTACCTTTTACTCACCATTATATGCATCGATATGACTTAAGTTTTGGCCAAGCTGGGTTGCCTGGCTCCTGTGCTTACCCCTACGTTCCCGATTGTTCGGCTAGGAGGTAAAGGGAGCACCTCTGCGATTGTTACTGCCGGGTCAGCCGGATGTGTACCTCAGACAGGGTGAAGCCGAAAGCTAGCATTCTTAAGGGAATATTCGGTCGGTGACTTGAAAGATGACTTTTTACCTATCTATTTATCTGCCCCCAGATGTTTTTCTGCTTCTTTCGCAGTCCGAACATGCACTTTAGGGCATGCCTCCCAGGGAAAGGAACCCTTAATGGAACTATTCTCCCTGGAAGATGTTTCTTACTAACCATGTAATATAACATAACTAGTTGGGCACTTGTCTGATAAAGCACTAGTGACCCCTACGCCTGGTCTCCATGCATACCCCGGTTGTTTCTTAACCAAAAAGGTATTCGGACACACTCCGGACTCTAGGGTCCCGAGGTCGAAGCGAAAAGGTCGGCAAAGACAAATGATCTACAATCTGGCTAGAGGGCATTTCACATGTCATTTTAAAATACATTGTCAAATTTACTGATTGTATTCCTCCTCAATCCCGTCTAACAGGTTGTCCAACTTACAGTCCCGTTGGGAAAATTTAGCGGCCAACTCCACTTGGCTATATACTAAACTCACAGGGATCTCCTTCCCATCGGGCCCCACCGGTCCAACCTCGGCCATGTGGTTGGGATCTGCCTTCTTGTACCGCGTCTTCACCATGGCCCAAGCCTCCCTGGCACCTTGGTGGCAGGCCGAAATCTTCCATAAATGGAAGCGCTGCCGCACTCCCTGGAGCTTCTCCGCAAGCTCCCCAAGGCCCTCGGGTAGGGAGAAGGCTGGCCATAATGCCTGGACAACGCCGCTCATCGCCTGCCGAACTCGTTCGAGCAGTTGCAACAGCTCGTGAAGTTGATCACCCGTTGATACGGGCATCTCCTCCGCAGGGCGACCTGTGAGTATACCTACAAGACATATTCTGTCAATTGACTTCCTCGCCGAACTCTTCTTTTCAAAGGAGTTCGCTCAAGCACTTACTATAGATGCCGCGACGAAGCCGCTGATTCTCTTTAACGGAGCCGGACAGTTCGACCCGAACGCCTTTCAGCTCTTCTCCAAGCTGGGCGTGGGCATCTTGGAGCTTGTTCCTTTCCTGTTGTACTCTATTCAGCACCCTCTCGCCGGCCTTCAGCTGGCGCAGCAGTTCCTGCATGTCCGGATCTTGTTCGGCAGCACCTGCAATGTCATTATTAGACTTGCACGCACACCACACAGCGCTTATATTTAACAAACAAATGTGTTACCAGGAGGGGCCTCTGTGTTCCCTCCTGCGGCAGCAAGTGCGGCCTCAAGTTGGGCCTTGCATTCTTGCAGCTCCTGAGACAGCTGGGTATTCTTCTCGGTAAGAGCCTGCGTTTCAAATGATCCTTAAATCAGTTAACACAACTACTTTAAGTCTCGGGGGCTACTGGCATATATAACCATTAAATTCCCTTACCCGTATGTCTTTTACATACTGCTCCGTGGCTCTGGTAAAACCATCTTGAGCAGCACGGAGGTGCGCTTCCCCCGCGTTAAAGGCGTTCAATGCCTCAGGGGAGAAGCACGCTTCACGAAATACTGTCTGGCGGCGCCTGTGGTTCATGGCACTCTCCACCTCAGACTTGGTGGCGGACAGTTTGTCGGCATCCTCCGTTGGAGGAGTATCCGGCCCGCGCCTTGCGCTTGCCTCCCCCTCGAGACCGGGCGCTGGAGCCTGGCTGGTATAGGTCGGATCGGCAACCTCTACGCCCGCAGTCCGGTGGGCGCTTTTCCTCCTACAAAGATCATGAGCACTCAGACGCTTCCTAGGAACGTTGCTCTGAAAATTTAAATACGAGCTATACCTTTGCGGCGACATTTCAGTCCGTGCCGCGCTCCTTTTCCGCCTGCTGGTCCGGACTGGCCTTTGTTGGTCAGCCGTCGCAGGCTCGGCTTCCCACCTTGAAGGCGCTTCCTGTAAAACACCATCGTTCGCGAAGGTCAGAAATGGGCAAGGAAGAGATAATGGTGTCCGGACCTCGGTCATAATCACCTGGAAAGCTGGATATAATCCGGGGTAGTCCGCCGTAATGGCGACTAAAGCGTTATCCAAGCTGAGCTGGTGGAACACCCCGTCGATCAGCTCCACCTTGATATACGGATCCTCTTCGGAGGCCGGATCCTGGGATCTCTCTGGATCCTCGGGTTGCAGAGCAGGACTTACCATGTCCTCCACAATCTGGCGCAGTTCCTGCACCAAAGACATAATGTAAGAAGCTTAAACTTTAAAAGCATGGGGTAAGCCCTTAAAAGCGTTCGCTTACCCAGCCCCGAGGGTTATTCATGGAAAACCCATTCAAGGGGTTCGTTCGAAGGAAGTCCTCCTTCTCCCCCTTGTACAGGCCGGACAGGATCTGCACCAGATCCTCGGTCGAATCTGGCCCTTTGCGGCCATGGCGGGTGGCATCGTCTTCCCCATTGAAATCCCACATGGGGTGGCCCCTGTATTGCAATGGTTGTACCCCCCGCATGATGCATGTTGCCATGACTCCAATCATGGTCAATCCGGAATGGGCTAGTAATTTTATTCGGCCCATCAGGTAATGGGCGCTCCTGTCTTCCTCCAATTGGGTGCTCCGCGGGCGCCAGCTAAGGCGTTTCTTCAGAGGAGCAGCACTGAACTCCGGGAGGCTGACCCGGACTGGGTCTGGCAGCGGAGCGTCTTCTATGTAAAACCATTCCGAAGGCCAGTCTTCGGACGCCTTCTTAGGGGTTCCGGATGGATATCCGGTCCCGGCAATGCGCCATACTTCGGCGCCGCCCACTTGATATATAGCTCCCTCGTGAGAACGGGGTACGAGGCAGAACAACCTCTTCCACAGTGCAAAATGGGGCTCGATGCCCAGGAATAGCTCACAAAGAGCTACGTAACCCGCGATATGCAGGACAGAGGCGGGTGTAAGGTGATGGAGCTGGAGTCTGTAGAACTCCAGGAGCCCGCGAAGGAACGGATGTATCGGAAATCCGAGTCCCCTTATCAAATAGGGGACGAAGCATACCCGCTCCCCTTTGTTGGGACTCGGGGTAGCCTCCGCTTGCTTCCCACCTTGGTAGGTGGCCAGCCCGGCTCGAACCGGGACCATGAAGGCCGGAGGGAGATATCCCCCCGCTTGGAGCTTCACTAGCTCGTTGTGTGGAACAGAGCATCTCCTCCAATCTCCTGGCAGTGGGCTGGGAGCGCGAGAAGAGCAGCCGCGCCGACGGTCCATGATGGGATGGATTTTTGGGTCAAAGGCGCTCCGATGAGTATTCGCGGAAGGAAGATGGTGTGATTTGGATCTGGATTTTTGCCTCTTTTGTAGGCGGATGACTCGCACGACTAGGGGGTGAAACATAAAAGACACCCTGGCTTTTCGCATTCGTGCGACGCGTGGAAGAAGGCCATTATTGGGCGTAGAAGCCAAGAAGCACAGCATTTATGAGGAAGCTGGACACTGTTCGGCAGGTACATGGACCTTAAAGGGAGAACCCGCCTTGCAACGTCGAAGACTATATACGCGCTGGACTTATCGTCATTGAAGCCTGGTTCGGGGGCTACTGAGGGAGTCCTGGACTAGGAGGTGTCCGGACAGCCGGACTATCATCGTTCGCCGGACTCCAAGACTACGAAGATACAAGATTGAAGACTCCGTCCCGTGTCCGGATGGGACTTTCCTTGGCGTGGAAGGCAAGCTTGGCAATACGGATATGTAGATCTCCTACCATTGTAACCGACTCTGTGTAACCCTAGCCCTCTCTGGTGTCTATATAAACCGGAGGGCTTTAGTCCGTAGGACACAACATACATTACAACAATCATACCATAGGCTAGCTTCTAGGGTTTAGCCTCCTTGATCTCGTGGTAGATCCACTCCTGTACTACCCATATCATCAATATTAATCAAGCAGGACGTAGGGTTTTACCTCCATCAAGAGGGCCCGAACCTGGGTAAAACATCGTGTCCCTTGTCTCCTGTTACCATCCGCCTAGACGCACAGTTCGGGACCCCCTACCCAAGATCCGCCGGTTTTGACACCGACAGCCACGTTTGGGTTGCGCTTGGCTCTTCGCCTCTTTGAGAAGACGAACAATGATGTTACTCCTACTTCTACAGTATCGAATCCACTGTTGCATGTTCGTCCACCTCGTGCGGGAGGGATAGCGTGTAGCGCAAGCTTCTACTTACTGCTCCTGCCTTTGTGTCTATGACAGGTGGGCCCAATAGGTGGTTGGCCCTCCTGTCATGCAGCCAAAGGCGGGTGCAGCTAAGGCACCGGAGCTCAGTCTGCGAGGGAGAGGGCATTGTAGTAATCAAATTTCTTGGTCTTGTACGAGTTGACACGACACATCAAAGCACTCCACTCGATATAAGTCTTTTTACACATTTCAAATGGACTACAACATATGGATGTATGTAGACATATTCTGCTTCGTATGTAGTCACTTGTTGCAATCTCTAAAAAGACTCATATTTGGAAACGGAGGGAGTACAACGCATGCATGCATGTCGTGACTTTCCTTTTGATACTTACATGTGTTGATTTGATGCACCTTGCCAAATTTTGACTATAAATTTAACTAACCAAATTTTCATGCATGTCACAAAAAATTATGGGGCTGTTTGGATTGTGACTATGTTTGTCTTATGTTGCCACATTATTTTTCCCACACTTGCCACACTTGCCTAACTTGAGTTGCGCAAATTGTTAGACATACTTTGGCTTGCCTAAGGGAATCTTGCAACAATTTTTGTGTCTATGACATGTGGGGTTCACTGCTAATAAAAAAATTCTTGTCTTAGGTGTGGCTAATAAAAAAGACTTATATTTAGGAATGGAGGGAGTAGAAAATATAAATAATAATTCATGTTGGGGCAACCCATGTTTCTGCTAATTTTAGCAGTGGGCTTGTTCACAATTTTTACGAGGGGGTGGTTGTTCATTTAATGGAGGGACTTGTAGTACCAGACTTGAATGATACAAAGTGTGACCTGGCACACCATAACACCACTTGGAACAAGCGGGTAGCTATCTCAAAAAAATAATCAACAACTAAAAAAACCGCGACTTGGCATGTAGTAGTACACAATTTTAAACGATTGTTTTGATGGAGTGAAAAAGGAAACCTACCCCACTACGTATATATAGGTCGGAGCCTCCGCGCTTGCTTGCTAGGGTTGCTCTATTCACACACTCTCATCCTCTCCAGATCTAAACAAGATAGGGGTAGTAACATTGTCTTTCTCCCTTCAAAAAACACTGTCTTTCTATCCTCACTGCTGGTTACAGATTCGGACGTATCCCCCTCCACCGGTGAAGGGGAGGAGGGGCAGCGTTTAGGCCGTCGTCGATAGCGAGGGAGGAGACCCACTGCCGGCCGCACCGTTATCTCTGGCCGAGCATCGGTGCGGGAGGTCCTCCGATCCCT
The DNA here is from genome assembly GCF_018294505.1 of Triticum aestivum. NCBI lineage: Eukaryota > Viridiplantae > Streptophyta > Magnoliopsida > Poales > Poaceae > Triticum > Triticum aestivum. The sequence goes on along the minus strand of NC_057801.1, from coordinate 171,379,071 downwards.
TCGTCGTCGCCTATGCGCGGATCCGGCCTCCCGCCACCCACCTATCCACATCCCGACGACCTTCAGGTATATCTTCGTTCGAAACCACCTTAGCTCTACTTACCGAGCTCGCTACATCGCTGCATGTGCATCATGTTCTACCTCTCAGCCCCTCTCGATCGGATGGTCCAACGTCACCTATTTTTTTCTATTGTTAGAGGTAAAGCTACTTCATGGAGTCAAATCTTGTACTCCCTCCATCCGAAAATACTTGTCATTGAAATGGATGTATCTAGATGTATTTTAGTTCTAGACACATCCATTTTGATGACAAGTAGTTCCGAACGGAGGGAGTACTTTGTTCAAACAAGAAATAAAGTGGGGGTGGGGGAATTTAGTATGTACATCAGACTTGGTACAAACAGGAAGGAAAGGAGGTGAAAGTAGTACAGACTGGTCATCCAACCGGTCTCTAGGTCAAAAAGGGAAATATAGGGGTAACGTTGTACACAATGGTATGACCAGGACTAGATTTGCTATCCACACATAGGAGTAGGTGGCTAGAGTGAACAAAAATGGGACCAACCCAGATATGTTTCTTGGATGTTTGTTTCTCGGGGGAACAAACTATGAATCACCACTTTATGCCCATGTTTACGTACATGGTGCTGGACTGCTGGTGCACCCACTGTCCCATGCCCTTATACCAAATATTTAGCTATTCTTAATCTAATGTCCCTGGTAAAAATAAAGCCATGCCACTGTTATAAGCCATGACAAGTTTAGCCAAATGTTTTTGCCTATAATTGTTTGAGACTCTGACTATTTCCTCTGTACCTTTTTTGTGCAAACAGGGATATCCAATTCTCCTAGTTGTTGTTGTGACCTTTTGGTGCACTACACAAAACTCTTCTTCAAAGAAGTGACTTTTGTGTTGTTTAACTAGAATGTCAGAATGGAACAATTGGTTCATTTCGGTGGAGCTGCACAAAGGGAGATCTATTTTCCAATCCTCATCATCCATATTGGCACCATAACCTTCCTTTAGTTAAGAATGATATTTAATGCATGTGTTCATCTCTATTTTCCGATTGCCATGAGAAAATAATGCTATTTTTTACTAGTACACTTGTATTCCCTCACTGACAAAACCAATTCTGAATTAGAAGGCAAATCGTGTACTTGGTTTCACCAACTGGTGAGGAGAAAGAGAACCAGAGCATGAAGAGGAAGAAGAAGAAGAACAAACAGTGCCAAGGCGATCTTGCTGAAGCCAGAGGCCTCGGTCAAGGCCATTCAAGGGCTCCGGCAATGACTACCTTACATGTGAGATGATCCTCCAGGGAGCCCTTCCACTTCTGATGTCTCACTTAATTAATTAGAAGTACTTAAGTACCACTAATTTATTGCTGCCTAATTTTCCTGTCGGAGTTAAACAAATCTTTTGTAGGACCCTATGCTGAATCATATACGTGTGTATGTTTGTCTATGGAGGTGAATCATGTGGTGGAGCAAGGATGGAATATTATTAGTGTCATGACATAATAGTGCTATTGTTTTGTATGTTAATTTATTGCCATTGGTCCAATGAGTCAATGTTTTGCGTATTGTCCATCATGAATTTGATGCTACTGTTTGAGTAATATGCTAATGTCTTCCTATCCTTTCTCACTAAGCTAATGAAGGTTTCACCTTGTTCCTACTTGTGCAAATAGGGATCATGTTGTGCCAATCATACATTTTAGTGGAACTACACAAGACAATACAATGAACTGTATCCTAGCCAGTGCTTTAACTCTGCTGGAAGTTCTTGATAATCTTTTGATATAATCTCAGCACTGGTAAACAAGAGTGATTTCAACCATACATTTGAAGTGCACAAAAATATATACTATTGTGTGATTCCAGTGAGTGCTTTATCATCTCTTATGGGACTACATGAATAAGCTTTTTTCTCAGGTTGGTACGGGCCTAAGGCCTTCATCCATATTAGTTTGCTGTCATCTCTATTTGTATTGTGCTACTATCATGAGAAACTCCTTTATCTTTGCACGTTAAAGTTTTGCAACCTATGATAAATGGCAATGCTTTGAGTGTTGAGCTAATTGGCACTGATTAAATAAACTAATACCTCTCTTTAAGCAAGACTACTATGTTTCTAACTTTACCCATTAAGATAATGATGGTGCTTCTATTTGTTAGTGTATGTTTCATCAACTAGTCCCACTATTACAGTAATATCACTCTCTCAATATATGTGCCAACAGGGATGCTCAATTTTGGTAGAACCGCACAAAAACTTTGGGTGCTTCATTGCCTCGACAGCTTCCATCCTTTCCTGTCAGTCGCTAATCTCGGCTCGCTTTCTTCCTTCGCTGTCAGTCGCTTCGCTTATCTCGGCTTCCAGTCAAAGGAAATAGTAATTGATACGCTACGTCACACAGGTTGGTACTGGTCTTTATCCTGATTATTGTGCTTGTCATGTATTGGTAATTTGGTATTGTGCTATTGCTTGTCGATTTTATAAAGGAGTAACTTGGAGCCTGAACTCGCAGGGAAATCATTGCGTTGGGTGATTTCAGTAGAACTGCACAAAATGATCAGATGGACAGATACTTATGTTGTTGCCATGTACTCCAAAGTTCACTCACACAAGCATTGATGTTGACAAGAAGTGCCTATATTCATTCGAGTATCAACCGGCGTCAACCAGTTGTCAAACTCCCAAGTATTAGGAGAGTGAACGCCAAAAATATTGCTTGGCGCATAGCCCAGAAGAACACAGTCCAGTCTTTGGTCCCAACTTGTGCCTTTTGGTTATCGGCAGATATTGTAGCGAACTGTATGGCATGGAGTCTAAAGATTCCATACAAGTTGGTTGACGCGTATATTCATCTGGCACTTAATAAGTCTGCACGCCAGGGATGCTCCATTTCAGTTGAACTTCACAAAAAATTTGGGTGGTTCATTTTCTCAACCGCCTCCTTTCTCGTCTGCAATGTAGAATTTTGGCGAGCTACAGGACCAAGATGAGCCAGTAAACTAGTTGGATGAAAGTAGTGGCCAAGTTGCTCAAACCTCGCTCGGCACGAGGCCACTATTTGAGGATAAACCTACAAGCAAAGTTCAGATTGTCTGTGCTGCCTCTTATGTACTCGAAAGTTTACTCGTACAAGAACTAATTTTAGTAAGTACCTCCGACTGAACACCATTTACCAGTCTGTACCCTAGGTAATTAAAGTTCGTCCATGGATCATATTGGATGTGATCTCAATCATTTGGATGCATAAACATACTGAACATGTGTATATCTGAATATTTTTGTGAATTATGCATGAATATTGTCGTGTGATCTATCAATCATTTGGATGCATAGATATGCTGAGCTTGTGTATATATGAATCTTTTGAGTTGTTGATAGTGAATGTTGGCTATGAATATGAACATGTCCTGTGAACCTGAGTTTGATACGAATGTTTACCTTTTCTGTTGTATTTGTGTGTGAACTTGTTAGTATGCCTAATGTGGGGTATGTGACGTGTGGGTGTCAACGGCACACCTTCTTCCCGAGAAGAATTGCACCTGCTTTGTTAGGGTAGCAATGGTGCATCATCTCTTTTTAATATTTTTATTACTCTGTCTTCCCCTCTCCCGCACTCAACCCTGCCGTAATGTTTACGGCCTCAAAACAAACATAGTACTACGTTGTTTTGGGGGCTTGATCAAAAATCGAGTGCTGGTTTCTGTAGGTTAGCCCGCCCAACAAATGGGCTGCTGGTCCACCACGAGGGACTGGGAGGCTAAAAAATACAAGTTGTATGGGGCAGAGGCAGGTAAAAAACGCTATCGAGAGCCATCCACTCAAGAAAAAAATTCTCCTGATGTGCTTCTTCAGTCGTGCCGCCGGCCCCCTCTTTAATCCAGTTCGCTCGGGGATCTGGTATCATTTTTTTCAGAGGGCGAACAAGTACCAGCTAGGCCTAGGTTTTGTATTTTAACATGCGTATCCCACGACATACGGCGATAGTGGTTTCAACTTATTTTTTGAGGTCCGTACCGGCCTATGGGCTTTTTCTTAAAGATCGGCAGCCCAATGTATTTTTTAACAAAACGCAGGTCTCTGTTCTATTTATCTATATATAAGAATAATAATGTTGTGTCCAATTTATGTTTTCCCTTCTAACCACATTATATATATTTATATTATCACTATTATCGTATATTTTATAGAGACTTATATATACATTATAAAAACATCCCATGTGTTATTAACTTATAGAAGTAAATGTTTAACGGAAGTTGGCAAGGAAAATCCTGGTTGTTTTTGACTCACACGCAAGGAAAATCCTGGTAATTGCGTACAAAAGCTTGCGAAGATTTTAAGGACCAATTTAATAATAACACACTCATTTTTATTTTGAGCAATAACTCGCCAATCTGTTAATTATATATAAAAAATGTGCATCTCCGGTTTATTCTTTGATATTAGTTGCTCCTTCTAACATAACATTATATATATAATGGGCCCAGCTAATTCGTGTATTTCAAGGAAGTGCAAATGGGCTGGGATCTCATAGAAAATATAAATGGGCCTGACTGACGCGAAATTATTTGTTCACCCAGCCCAGCAAATGGACTGTACATTCTAGAAAACATGGGTTAAATATATGCCACATTTTTGCAGGCTGACATGTGGGCCAATAGGTCGAAGCCTACGCAGGGCGTTGTCAACTTGGTCAACAAATGATTGTGACATCCACAGCCATTGGATTTATATCCAATGGCCGGCATGCACCTTCAATCTCTCATCTTCTTCCTCCAGCGTCGCCAGGACCGCCTGGTCTGGCCTCCGGCGGCTAGCGGCTCTGCTTAGCACGCATCGCTGCGAAGCGCTACCCCACCGCCGGCCAGGCTATCCCTCCACCCCTCGACACCTCCTGTTATTCTCCACAGACTGCAGCCCCACGCTGCAATAGAACCAGTTATAACCCTTCTCCTCCTCTCAATCTGCGACTCCACTGCCGCGTCTTCCCATCTCCGAGTTGTTCCCGTCCGGGGCCTCGCCGTCGTCCACCGCCTCGCTGCGCTCGGTGCGGCATGCTCAACAAACGAGAGTCATCGGAAGAGGACTATATGTGGAGAGCCTGACGGCTGGGACCCACGAGGTCCATGGTCGCACGCAAGGAAATTTCCTCCTTATTAAGCTGAAAAAATGTTTCCTCCACCTGACAGCTGGGACCCACCGGTTGTATCTTCGCACAGAAGGAAGTGTCTCCTTGTTTTGTGAAAAAAATTATTCATCCCGTTGACAGCTGGGACCCGTCAGATTTGGTGGCTAACTTGTGGGCCTACTAAGCGGACGTGTACGCACAGCTTTCTCAACTTAATCAACAAATGATTCTAGCAGGTGGACCTTTGGATGTTAATCCAACAGTCGTGCTCCTTCTTCAACCTCTGTTCTTGCTCCTGTCTCCCGTGGGCGGCACCGCGGCTGTGCTGCCGCGCACCCGAACCAGTCAAGTTTCCCACTCCTCTCCATCTGCGACTCCACTGCCCTATCTTCGCCGTCTCCAGGTCATTCCAGTCTGGGGCCTCGCTGTCGTCCACCGACCTTGGTGCGCTCGGCATGGTGTGGTCAACGTCTTCAACAACCGAGAGTCATCGGAAGATGACTGTACGCCAGAGGCTGACAGTGGGGATGCACCACGCCCATGGACGCAAGCATGCAACAGAACGCGGCGTGGTCAATGTGGACAAGGAACGACTTCCATCGGAAGTATACTGTACGTGGAGAGACTGACAGCTGGGTCCATGGCCGCAGCAAGGAAGTGCGTCCTTATTACGTGGAAAATAATGATTCCTCCACCTGACAGCAGGGACCCACTGGACGGGCCACCGTATTTTGCGAAAAAAACGTTTCCCCCCTGACTGCTCGGACCCACCTGACGGGCCACCGTATTTCGAAAAAAATGTCCCCCCCCCCCCGCTGTCAGCTCGGGCCCACCGGAAGTGCCTCCTTATTAAGCAGAAAAAATGAATACTCCCCCTGCTAGCTGGGACCCACCTTGGTGGGAGGCTGACTTGTGGGCCCACTAAGTTGACGGGGACGGAGGGCTTTGTCAACTTAGTCAATATGAACGATTCTAGCTGCAGTGACCGTACGATGTCCATCCAATGGCCATCGTACTTCTTCAACCTCTAGTCTTCTTGCTCCAGCCGCCCAAAGCAGCGCCGGTCATGCCGCCTGCTCCTGCCTCCCGTGGCCGGCTGTGATGCCGTGGAGGCCTCACCGCCCCCTACTACTCCCACCACTGGCCAGGCCATCCCTCCACTCACCCACACGCCCTGTTATTTTGCGGCGACGGCAGCCTCACACCGCAGCCGAACGAGTAAACCCTCATACTCCTCTACGCGTGGGCATCCACTGCCGCGTCTTCCCCGGCTCCGTGTCGTCCCATTCCTAGGCCTCGCTGTCGTCCACCGTCGTGGTGCTCTCGGCGCGGCGTGGTCAATGTGGTCAATGACCGACTTCCATCGGAAGAGTACTATACATGGAGAGGCTGACAGCTGGGTCCACGGCAGCCGCAAGGAAGTGCCTCCTTATTACACACAAAATAATTATTCCTCCACCTGACAGTAGGGACCCATCGGGCGGGCCACCATATTTCATGAAAAAAATGTTTCCCCCCTGACTGTTGGGACCCACCAGCTACACCTTCGCATGCAAGGAAGTGTGTCCAGGCCAAATAAAAAACAATTTGCCCCCCTGACTGTTGGGACCCACCAGCTACATCTTCGCACGCAAGGAAGTGCGTCCGGAAAAAATTATTCACCCCCCTGACTACTGGGACCCACCAGCTACATCTTCGCACGCAAGGAAGTGCGTCCGGAAAAAAAATTCACCCCCTGACTGCTGGGACCCACCAGCTACATCTTCGCACGCAAGGAAGTGCCTGACAGTCGGGACCCACCTGGTCGGAGCATACGTAGCGTTGTCATTCTGTTCGCGAACGTGTACGTACATACTGGTGGATGTAGAGGCGTGCAAGTGTCGTAGTAGAGGCGCGCACGTGTCGTAGTAGAGGCGCATATGTGTCGTAGTAGAGGCGCGCACGTAGCATGTACACGTACGTACAGCGGCCAGTGTGCAAGAAAGAAAATACGACCACGTATGTGTACATACGGGCGGGGTCTCAAATGCCTACTCGCGCATACGTACGGCCAGGGCTCGTGTACATGGCTGGGTCGGAACGAAGAAACAGCGTCGTTGTCGTGTTCATGGGGAGCCAACCGGCTGGGTCGGAACGGAATGCATCGTCGTGTTCATTGGGAGGGCTTGGACGGAACAGGCGATGGAAACGAGGCCTGGCGTACCGCAGAATGGAGGAAACGGCCTTGTGTTCGACCGGCCACATTCAAAATGGGATCCTGTTCATCGGGAGGGGTTTGGCGTACCGCAAAATGGAGGAAACGGACCTCCTACGGTCGAAACGGGGGTCCTGTTGATTGGGAGGGGTGTGGCGTACCGCAAAACGGACGAAACGGACTTGTGTTGGAGCACTACGGTCGAAACGGGGGTCCTGTTGATCGGGAGGGGTGTGGCGTACTGCAAAATGGATGAAGCAGACTTGTGTTGGAGCGCTACGGTCGAAACGGGGGTCCTATTCATCGGGAGGGGTGTGGCGTACCGCAAAAACAGGACTCCGCGTGTCACGCCCAAGATGCGACCCTATCCTAAAGGAACTCGAAGGTCCCACCAAGGATAGAAGCGCATCTTGAAGACGCTTTTGAAAGGTGGATATCATTACATCAACATTACATAATAGATGGGGATACATACAAAAGGCATATAATGCCACATGAATACAATAATACATCATCCATAAGATCAACATCCGACTACGGATGAAACACAAACAGAAACTCAAACGACATCCACCCTGCTAGCCCAGGCTGCCGACCTAGAACCTATCCCCTGATCGAACAAGAAGCATAAGAAGAACTCCAAACAAGCAACATTGCTCTCGCATCATGATCATCGCATAACCTGTACCTGCAACTGTTGTTGTAGTAATCTGTGAGCCACGAGGACTCAGCAATCCCATTACCATGTGTATCAAGACTAGCAAAGCTTAATGGGAAAGGAAGGGGTAAAGTGGTGAGGTTGCAGCAGCGGCTAAGCAAGTATGGTGGCTAACATACGCAAATGAGAGCGAGAAGAGAAACAAAGGAACGGTCGTCAACTAGTAATGATCAAGAGGTGATCCTGAACTCCTACTTACGTCAATCATAACCCAAAATCGTGTTCACTTCCCGGACTCCGTCGAGAAGAGACCATCACGGCTACACACGCGGTTGATGCATTTTAATTCGAATCAGGTGTCAAGTTATCTACAATCGGACATTAACAAATTCCCATCTGCCAGATAACCGCGGGCACGGCTCTCGAAAGTTTAAATCCTGCAGGGGTGTCCCAACTTAGCCCATGATAAGCTCTCGCGATCAACGAAGGATATACCTTCTCCCAGGAAGACCCGATCAGTCTCGGAATCCCGGTTTACAAGACATTTCGACAATGGTAAAACAAGACCAGCAAAGCCGCCCGATGCGCCGACAATCCCGATAGGAGCTGCACATATCTCATTCTTAGGGCAACACCGGATGAGACTAGCTACGAGTAAAACCAGACTTCGAGTTTCCCCGAGGTGTTCCCGCAGGCAGCTCATTTCAGACCAGCACTTGACAAGCACTGGCCCGGGGGGGCTAAAATAAAGATGACCCTCGGGTTGGCCGACCCAAGGGAAGGGTATAGGTGGTGGTGAGGCAAATGGTAAAACCAAGGTTGGGCCTTGCTGGACAAGTTTTATTCAAAGCGAACTGTCAGGGGGCTCCCATAAATCACCCGACCGCGTTAGGAACGCAAAAATCCGGGAACATAACACCGGTATGACAGAAACTAGGGTGGCAAGAGTGGAACAAAACACCAGGCATAAGGCCGAGCCTTCCACCCTTTACCAAGTATATAGATGCATTAATTAAATAAGAGATATTGTGATATCCCAACATAATCCTGTCCACCATGGAGCAATCTTCAACTTCACCTGCAGCTAGCAACGCTATATGAGGGGCTGAGCAAAAGCGGTAACATAGCCAAGCAACGGTTTGCTAGGAATGGTGTCAAAGGTTAGAGGTTCATGGCAATTTGGGAGGCTTGAAGAACAAGTGATAGGTAGCGCAGCATAGCAATAGAACGAAGCAACTAGCATAGCAATGATAGTAGTGAGATCCAGGGTAGCGGTCATCTTGCCTGAAATCCCGCAAGGAAGAAGAATGAGTCCATGAAGAAGATGAAGCCACGAAGACGAACCAAGCGTAGACGAACGAATCCTCACGATCGCAACGAAACGGGAACTATCGAGAAGAAGCACACAACATAGTAAACACACCACACATGAACAAGGCATGATGCACAATAAGCATGATGCATGACCAAGCTACATGAAGCTACTCATGGCAAGAGATGATGCAAACAAGAACAACACATCAAGGCAAGTTTAAATGAGGCCGGGAACAACATATAACAATTCCGGTAAGTCCTCATATGCAAATTTCGAAATGGGTCCAGAACTGAACAAACCTTATGTTCAAGTTGTTAAACAGCAAGTTAAAGATCACCAAGAGGATCTACACGAAATTCTAGTCAAGTTACATATAAAGTTCATTAGATTCGGACCTACGGCCTAGAAGATATGAGCAAAACAAGTTAAGCATGGCATTGATGCAAAATGCACCCAAACATCAAGCAAACACCTTGGAACAAGGATGCAAACATGATAATATGAAACAACATGCAAAATCAAGCAAGTTTCATATAGAGCACACTCAAAACGGAGCATCGGTTCAACACATACACTCTATACAAAGCATAACAACAATCTGTCCATAACAGCAACTAGGCATCTTGCAAGCATCAAAACCATAAGCTAGAGCACCCCAACATAATAACAAAATGCATGGGCATGAAGTACACGTAAAGCATAACAAAACATGAACACTGAGCTATCTCCAGAAATCACTAGAACATGCTCCAAAAGACATAGTAAGATTGCAAATAATAACAGTTTCAGGCTTGGCAGAAATAACATCAGGTTGCAATGTTTAGAGCTATCAAACAACATGTTACAGGAACTTATCATGGCAAGAAAAGGCATGACATGAATCTACTAAATTCATAGAACAAGAGTCCCTTACTGACCATGAGCCAAAAAGGCATAGAAAATATGATGGCACCCATGTAAACATGGCAAGTTATATTACAGATTCATACATGGCAGGAACAACAATAAGTAGGCATGTTCGTGAGCTTGAACCACTCACCACAGAGCAATACATGGCATGGCAAGGCAACCAACAGTAATAAGGCATGTTTATGAAGCTAAGCATGGCAAGAACAAGTTCATAGGATGCATGGATCACTAGAAAAGCACATGGCCAAAACTGAACTTCATGTTAACAGGTTGACAGCAACATTATTTAGCAACTTTGGAGCAAGATATGAACAATCTACAGCAAGCTATAAATGCAACCAGGGGCATGAATGGATAGAGAAAGATATTTATAACAAAACATCCATAGTGAACATCTCCAAAATAATGCACGAAATGACTTGTAGCAGCAGGTTAACATAGCAACAAAATATAACAGAATCTGTCAGGAAAACAGCAACAGCAAGTACTCTACTTAGCAAGCTTGATGCACTCAACACAAAACTCACAAAAATACATGGATGGCACTCCTGGAAAGATGGCATATCATAGATCAAAACACATGTAGACATCAACCTCATAGGATGCACACATCAAACATGGAAAAAATGACAAAAGAGCATTGTATAACAGTTTCAGCAGATTAACAGCAACATGCACTCTTCCAACAGCATTTCGGGCATCAAGATGAGCTCAAATGAAAATGATGCAATGGAATAAAATGAAGTACTCGTCGAGACGAACAATCTGACATATTACATGCATGAAACGGAGCTACGGATGCAGAGATACGGCATGATGAACATGGCATGATTATGCAAAAATATAGGGACTTAGTGGATTTCGGGGGTCAACCTCGTGCACGGACTCCGAGGCAGCGCCGGATCTCACCGGAGATCGGCCGGAGGGAGGCCGGAGATGCTCGGGGGGGGCCGGATCAGGCCGGAGGGAGAGGCGGCAGGGCCGGCGCAGCTCCGGCGGAGGAGGCCGCGGGGCCGGGCGTGCTGGGTCGCCGAACCGGTGACCGGACGGCGCGGGGCGCTCCGG
>NC_057801.1:171366365-171367253 GCF_018294505.1 Triticum aestivum | reverse complement strand
CGGCGGTGGGAGGAGAGAGAGGAGGCCGTCGGGGTGACGTGGCGCACTAGGATTCGTTCGGCGCGGCGGCTGGACGTGTCCGGCGGTGGAGTGGACATGTCCGGCACGCGGAGGTGGAAGAGGCTAGGGTTTGGACCTGAAAATTTGGAGGGGGAGGTGTTTATATATGTAGAAGGAGCTAGGAGAGTCCAAATGAGGAGCGGTTTTCGGCCACGCGATCGTGATCGAACGACCGAGAGCATCGAGGGGAGTTTGCTAGGTTTTGGGCTACTTTGGAAGGGGTGTTGGGCTGCAAACAAAAGAGGGCTTTGCGGTTACCCGGTTAACCGTTGGAGTATCAAACAACCTCCAAATGGCACGAAACTTGACAGGCAGTCTATCGGTGCTATACCAAGGCCGCTTGACAAACCTCGGGCCATTCCGAGAACGTTTAACACCCGCACACGAAAAGAGTCAAGAAGGGGACGCCGGATGACATAGGAGTGCCGGATTGCAAAACGGACAACGGGGAAAATGCTCGGATGCGTGAGACAAACATGTATGCAAAATGATGAAATGCACATGATGACATGGCAAACTGCAACACACAAGCAAATGACATGGCAACGACGGCGAATAACTGGCAGACACCTGGCGCATTGAATCCGGGGTGTTACACCACGGGATACTGTTCATCTCCACCGTCGACCTCCTCCGGCCTCCACGGGCTACCGTCGACCTCCTCCAGCCTCCATGGGCTCCTGTTCATCCAGCCTCCACCGCGCGCTACTCCACCAGCTACTGTTCAACCACCCCTCCACGGGCACCCCTCCATCGTCTACTGTTCATCCAGCCCTCCACGGGGTCGTCCTGTTCATCCAGCCCTCCACGGGGGTCCTGTTCATCCAG
>NC_057801.1:171352935-171365874 GCF_018294505.1 Triticum aestivum | reverse complement strand
GCTTGAGTTAGCAGTGGTAGTGAAGGAATCGCTTGATCGGGTTCAGTTAACAGCCATCGATCGATCGCTCGGGTTGAGTAACGCGTAGCCTGCAGTGCAATCGCTCGGGTTCAGTTAGAGCCCAACACCTCACTCGGGTTCAGTTAGAGCCAACGCCTCACACACACACACGTACGTGTACAAGAGAAACGCGCATCGCTCGGCCCCCGACCACCCACCGTAACCGGGAACTCCTTGAAATTTTCCTCGCCCTTGTTTCTACCATGGTTTTTTCCATCATGGACGGTCCAAAGAATGTCATGCAGCTGCTTCTCCGGCCCGCCCAGGACGAAAAGCCCATTTTCTGTCATGATTTTTTGTCATAGAAGTAGGATCCCACCACATCTATGATGATACCGGGTTTTGTCACAATTATCGTCATAGAATGTCATATGTATGACAGAAAAAATTCGTTCGGCCCAAAATGTCACGGATGTGTCTTTTTTTGTAGTGATTAGACATTGAAGAACTTGATGGTGGCCACTTTGCAATACTTGCAGATGTGTCTAGTGATGTGTATTAGAATGAACAGTTGGCAATTTGCTTGCGTTATGTTGATAAGAAAGGAAGGGTTGTTGTAAGATTTCTTGGTCTTGCTCATGTTCAAGATACTACCTCTTTGACACTTAAAGCTGCAATTGAGCAAATGCTTATGAAGTACAATTTGACCTTTGCAATGGTTCATGGGCAAGGATATGATGGAGCTAGCAACATGAAAGGTGATGCTAATGGCCTAAAAAACTGATTATGGATGAGTCTCCTTCTGCCTACTATGTTCATTATTTTGCCCATCAACTACAGTTAACTCTTGTTGCTGTTGCTAAAGAGAGTGCTGATTGTACTTGGTTCTTTCAACAACTTGCACATTTGTTAAATGCTCTTGGCATGTCTTGTAAAAAGATGAGAATGCTTCTTATAGCTCAGGCTGAGGAACTCATTGATGCATTGGAATTGGAAGAAGTAGAAACGGGGAGTGGGCTGAATCAGGAAATGGGTTTGCAAAGGCCATGTGATACGGGTTGGGGCTCTCACTTCAAAACTATGAACCATGTCATCTGTATGTATGGTGCAATACAACAAGTCCTCATCAAGATTGGAAAAGAGTACCATGGTGCGGAGGCGCAAGCGGCTCTAACCATATTGACACCATTTTGATCACTTGAGTTTGTTTTCATGGCACACTTGATGCAAGAAATATTTGGATACACAGATGAGTTGAGTAGAGCTTTGCAAAAGAAAGACCAAGATATTGTTCATGCTATTGAGCTTGTTGATATCACAAAGTATCACTTGGAGGGTTTGAGGACTCATCCTGGATGGGATGATTTTATCAAAAAGGTCACATCTTTTTGTACAAAGCATAAGATCAAAATTGTTGATATGGAGGGTCCTTACTTTCCCGCTGGTCGGCCTAGAAGGGGTCTCCTTAATGGTGCAAGGAATTACCATCACTTCAAAGTTGATATGTATGTGTTGGAAATATGCCCTAGAGGCAATAATAAAAGTGTTATTATTATATTTCTTTGTTCATGATAATAGTCTTTTATTCATGCTATAACTGTATTATCCGGAAATCGTAATACACGTGTGAATACATAGACCACAATATGTCCCTAGTGAGCCTCTAGTTGACTAGCTCGTTGTGATCAACAGATAGTCATGGTTTCCTGGCTATGGACATTGGATGTCGTTGATAACGGGATCACATCATTAGGAGAATGATGTGATGGACAAGACCCAATCCTAAGCCTAGCACAAAGATCGTGTAGTTCGTATGCTAAACTTTTCTAATGTCAAGTATCTTTTCCTTAGACCATGAGATTGTGCAACTCCCGGATACCGTAGGAATGCTTTGGGTGTACCAAACGTCACAACGTAACTGGGTGGCTATAAAGGTTCATTACAGGTATCTCCGAAAGTGTCTGTTGGGTTGGCACGAATCGAGACTGGGATTTGTCACTCCGTGTAAATGGAGAGGTATCTCTGGGCCCACTCGGTAGGACATCATCATAATGTGCACAATGTGACCAAGGGGGTGATAACGGGATGATGTGTTACGGAACGAGTAAAGAGACTTGCCAGTAACGAGATTGAACAAGGTATCGGTATACCGACGATCGAATCTCGGGCAAGTAAAATACCGCTAGATAAAGGGAATTGTATACGGGATCGATTGAGTCCTTGACATCGTGGTTCATCCGATGAGATCATCGTGGAACATGTGGGAGCCAACATGGGTATCCAGATCCCGCTGTTGGTTATTGACCGGAGAACGTCTCGGTCATGTCTGCATGTCTCCCGAACCCGTAGGGTCTACACACTTAAGGTTCGATGACGCTAGGGTTATAAAGGAAGTTTGTATGTGGTTACAAAATGTTGTTCGGAGTCCCGGATGAGATCCCGGACGTCACGAGGAGTTCCGGAATGGTCCGGAGGTAAAGATTTATATATAGGAAGTCCTGTTTCGGCCATCGGGACAAGTTTCGGGGTCATCGGTATTGTACCGGGACCACCGGAAGGGTCCCGAGGGCCCACCGGGTGGGGCCACCTGCCCCGGGGGGGCACATGGGCTGTAGGGGGTGCGCCTTGGCCTACATGGGCCAAGGGCACCAGCCCCTAGAGGCCCATGCGCCAAGATATAGGAAAAAAGGGGAGAGTCCTAAAGGGGGAAGGCACCTCCGAGGTGCCTTGGGGAGGATGGACTCCTCCCCCCCTCTTAGCCGCACCCCTTCCTTGGAGGAAGGGGCAAGGCTGCGCCTCCCCCCTCTCCCCTGCCCCTATATATAGTGGAGGGGAGGGAGGGCCTCCACACCTGAGCCCTTGACGCCTCCCTCCCTCCCGTGACACCTCCTCCTCTCCCGTAGGTGCTTGGCGAAGCCCTGCAGGATTGCCACGCTCCTCCATCACCACCACGCCGTTGTGCTACTGCTGGATGGAGTTTTCCTCAACCTCTCCCTCTCTCCTTGCTGGATCAAGGCGTGGGAGACGTCACCGAGCTGTATGTGTGTTGAACGCGGAGGTGCCGTGCGTTCGGCACATGATCATCGGTGATTTGAATCACGACGAGTACGACTCCATCAACCCCGTTCACTTGAACGCTTCCGCTTAGCGATCTACAAGGGTATGTAGATGCACCCTCCTTTCTACTCGTTGCTGGTCTCTCCATAGATAGATCTTGGTGATACGTAGGAAAAATTTTGAATTTCTGCTACGTTCCCCAACAGTGGCATCATGAGCTAGGTCTATTGCGTAGATTCTTTGCACGAGTAGAACACAAAGTAGTTGTGGGCGTTGATGTTGTTCAATATGCTTACCGTTACTAGTCCAATCTTGTTTCGACGGTATTGTGGGATGAAGTGGCCCGGACCGACCTTACACGTACTCTTACGTGAGACAGGTTCCACCGATTGACATGCACTTGGTGCATAAGGTGGCTAGCGGGTGCCAGTCTCTCCCACTTTAGTCGGAACGGATTCGATGAAAAGGGTCCTTATGAAGGGTAAATAGCAATTGGCATATCACGTTGTGGTTTTGCGTAGGTAAGAAACGTTCTTGCTAGAAACCCATAGCAGCCACGTAAAACATGCAAACAACAATTAGAGGACGTCTAACTTGTTTTTGCAGGATATGCTATGTGATGTGATATGGCCAACAAGAATGTGATGAATGATATGTGATGTATGAGATTGATCATGTTCTTGTAATAGGAATCACGACTTGCATGTCGATGAGTATGACAACCGGCAGGAGCCATAGGAGTTGTCTTTATTTATTGTATGACCTGCGTGTCATTGAAGAACGCCATGTAACTTACTTTACTTTATTGCTAAACGCGTTAGTCATAGAAGTAGAAGTAGTCGTTGGTGTGACAACTTCATGAAGACACGATGATGGAGATCATGATGATGGAGATCATGGTGTCATGCCGGTGACAAGATGATCATGGAGCCCCGAAGATGAAGATCAAAGGAGCTATATGATATTGGCCATATCATGTCACTACACTATTTGATTGCATGTGATGTTTATCATGTTTATGCATCTTGTTTGCTTAGAACGACGGTAGTAAATAAGATGATCCCTTACAACAATTTCAAGAAGTGTTCTCCCCTAACTGTGCACCGTTGCTACAGTTCGTCGCTTCTAAGCACCACGTGATGATCGGGTGTGATGGATTCTTACGTTCACATACAACGGGTGTAAGACAGTTTTACATAGCGAAAACACTTAGGGTTAACTTGACGAGCCTAGCATGTGCAGACATGGGCTCGGAACACGGAGACCGAAAGGTCGAGCATGAGTCGTATAGTAGATACGATCAACATGAAGATGTTCACCGATGATGACTAGTCCGTCTCACGTGATGATCGGACACGGCCTAGTTGACTCGGATCATGTAATCACTTAGATGAGCAGAGGGATGTCTATCTAAGTGGGAGTTCATAAGATGAACTTAATTATCCTGAACATAGTCAAAAGGATTTTGCAAATTATGTCGTAGCTCGCGCTTTAGTTCTACAGTTTTAGATATGTTCCTAGAGAAAATATAGTTGAAAGTTGACAGTAGCGATTATGCGGACACTAGAAAGCTTATGTCCTTAATGCACCGCTCAGTGTGCTGAACCCCAAACATCGTTTGTGGATGTTGCGAACATCGGACATACACGTTTTTATAACTACGTGATAGTTCAGTTAAATGGTTTAGAGTTGAGGCACCAAAGACGTTTTCGAAACATCGCGGAACATATGAGATGTTTCGAGGGCTGAAATTGGGATTTCAGGCTCGTGCTCACGTCAAGAGGTATAAGACCTCCGACGATTCTCTTAGCCTGCAAACTAAGGGAGAAAATCTCAATCGTTGAGCTTGTGCTCAGATTGTCTGAGTGCAACAATCACTTGAATTGAGTGGGAGTTGATCTTCCAAATGAGATAGTGATGTTTCTCCAAAGTCATTGCCACCGAGCTGCTAGAGCTTCGTGATGAACTATAACATATCAGGGATAAATAAGATGATCCTTGAGGTATTCACGATGTTTGACACCGCGAAAGTAGAAATCAAGAAGGAGCATCAATTGTTGATGGTTGGTGAAACCACTAGTTTCAAGAAGGGCAAGGGCAAGAAGGGATACTTCATGAAACGGCAAATCAGTTGCTGCTCCAGTGAAGAAACCCAAGGTTGAACCCAAACCCGAGACTAAGTGCTTCTGTAATAAGGGGAATAGTCACTAGAGCAGGATTACCCTAGATACTTGGTAGATGAGAAGGCTGGCAAGGTCGATAGAAGTATATTGGATATACATTATGTTAATGTGTACTTTACTAGTACTCCTAGTAGCACCAGGGTATTAGATACCGGTTCGGTTGCTAAGTGTTAGTAACTCGAAATAAAAAGCTACGGAATAAAACGGAGACTAGCTAAAGGTGAGCTGACGATATGTGTTGGAAGTGTTTCCAAGTTTGATGTGATCTAACATCGCACGCTCCCTCTACCATCAAGATTAGTATTAAACCTGAATAAGTGCTCTTGCACCTAAAGGAATGGTTTATTGAATCTTGATCGTAGGGATACACATTTTCATGCCAAAAGATATAAGATATTAATGATAGTACCACTTACTTGTGGCACTGCCATGTAAGTCATAATGGTATAAAACACATGAAGAAGCTCCATGTTGATGGATCTTTGGACTCACTCATTTTTGAAAAGTTTGAGACATGCGAACCATGTCTATTGGTGTATATGCATGAAGAAACTCCATGCAAATGGACCGTTCGGACTCACTTGATTTTGAATCAATTGAGATATGCAAATCATACCACATAGGCAAGATGACTGAAAAGCCTCGGTTTCAATAAGATGGAACAAGATAGCAACTTGTTGGAAGTAACACATTTTGATGTGTGCAGTCCAATAAATGCTGAGGCATGCAGTGAATATTGTTATGTTCTTACTTCACAGATGATTCGAGTAGATGTTGAGAATATTTACTTGATGAAACACAACTCTGAATTATTGAATGGTTCAAGTAATTTCAGAGTGAAGTAGAAGATCATTGTGACAAGAGGATAAAAATGTCTATGATATGATCATAGAGATGAATATCTGAGTTACGAGTTTTGGCACACAATTAAGACATTGTGGAAATTGTTTCATAACTAATACAGCCTGGAACACCATAGTGTGATGGTGTGTCCGAACATCATAACTGCACCCTATTGGATATGATGCATACCATGATGTCTCTTATCGAATTACCACAATTGTTCATGGGTTAGGCATTAGAGACAACCACATTCACTTTAAATAGGGCACCACGTAATTCCGTTGAGATGACACCGTATGAATTATGGTTTAGAGAAACCTAAGTTGTCGTTTCTTAAAAGTTTGGGGCTGCGACGCTTATGTGAAAAAGTTTCAGGCCGATAAGCTCGAACCCAAAGCGGATAAATACATCTTCATAGGACAACCCAAAAACAGTTGGGTATGCCTCCTGTCTCAGATCCGAAAGCAATAAAGGATTGTTTCTAGAATCGGGTCCTTTCTCGAGGAAAAGTTTCTCTCGAAAGAATTGAGTGGGAGGATGGTGGAGACTTGATGAGGTTATTGAACCGTCGCTTCAACTAGTGTGTAGCAGGGCATAGGAAGTTGTTCCTGTGGCACCTACACCAATTGAAGTAGAAGCTTATGATAGTGATCATGAAGTTTTGGATCAAGTCACTACCATACCTCGTAGGGTGACAAGGATGTGTACTGCTTGAGAGTGGTACACTAATCTTGTCTTGAAGGTCATGTTGCTAGACAACAATGAACCTACGAGCTATGGAGAAGCAATGGTGGGCCCAAATTCCGACAAATGGTTAGAAACCATGAAATCCGAGATAGGATCCATGTATCAGAACAAAGCATGGACTTTGGTGGACTTGCCCGATGATCGGCAAGCCATTGAGATAAATGGATCTTTTTAGAAGAAGACGGATGTGGACGGTAATGTCACCGTCTATGAAGCTCGACTTGTGGCGAAGAGTTTTTCACAAGTTCAAGGAGTTGACTACGATGAGATTTTCTCATCCGTAGCGATGCTTAAGTCCGTCGGATTCATGTTAGCATTAGCTGCATTTATGAAATCTGGCAGATGGATGACAAAACGAGTTTCCTTACCAACTTATGTAAGGAAAGGTTGTATGTGATACAATCAGAAAGGTTTTATCGATCCTAAGGATGCTAAAAGGTATGCTAGCTCCAGCGATCCTTCCATGGACTGGAATAAGCATCTCGGAGTTGGAATGTGCGCTTTGATAAGATGATCAAAGATTTTGGGTTTATACAAAGTTTATGAGAAACTTGTATTTCCAAAGAAGTGAGTGGGAGCACTATAGAATTTCTGATGAGTATATGTTGTTGACATATTGTTGATCAGAAATGACGTTGAATTTCTGGAAAGCCTGGATTAAGCTGCTTGAGCATTGAGCATCAAGATCTATAAGGATAGATCAAAACACTTAATGGTACTTTCAAATGAGCACATACCTTGACATGATCTTGAAGGTGTTCAAGATGGACCAGTCAAAGAAGGAGTTCTTGCCTGAATTGTAAGGTACGAAGTTAAGACTTAAAGCTCGACCACGGCAGAATAGAGAGAAAGGACGAAGGTCGTCCCCTATGCTTAAGACGTAGGCTCTACAGTATGCTATGCTGTGTACCGCACCTAAAGTGTGCTTTGCCATGAGTCAGTCAAGGGGTATAAGAGTGATCCAAGAATGGATCACAGGACAGCGGTCAAAGTTATCCTTAGTAACTAGTGGACTAAGGAATTTTCTCGATTATGGAGGTGGTTAAAGAGTTCGTCGTAAAGGGTTACGTCGATGCAAGCTTAACACCTATCCGGATAGCTCTGAGTAGAGATACCGGATACGTATAATGGAGCAACAATTTAGAATACCTCCAAGTAGAACAGTTATTTGGAATAGCTCCAAATAGAACGTGGGAGCTACATCTATGAGATGACATAGAGATTTGTAAAGCACACACGGATCTGGAAGGTTCAGACCCGTTGACTAAAACCTCTCTCACAAGCAGAACATGACCAAACCCCAGATCTCATTGAGTCTTGATCACATGATGACGTGAACTAGTTTAGTGACACTAGTAAACTCTTTGGATGTTGGTCACATGGTGATGTGACCTGTCAGTGTTAATCACATGGTGATGTGAACTAGATTATTGACTCTAGTGCAAGTGGGAGACTGTTGGAAATATGCCCTAGAGGCAATAATAAAAGTGTTATTATTATATTTCTTTGTTCATGATAATAGTCTTTTATTCATGCTATAACAGTATTATCCGGAAATCGTAATACACGTGTGAATACATAGACCACAATATGTCCCTAGTCAGCCTCTAGTTGACTAGCTCGTTGTGATCAACAGATAGTCATGGTTTCCTGGCTATGGACATTGGATGTCGTTGATAACGGGATCACATCATTAGGAGAATGATGTGATGGACAAGACCCAATCCTAAGCCTAGCACAAAGATCGTGTAGTTCGTATGCTAAAGCTTTTCTAATGTCAAGTATCTTTTCCTTAGACCATGAGATTGTGCAACTCCCGGATACCGTAGGAATGCTTTGGGTGTACCAAACGTCACAACGTAACTGGGTGGCTATAAAGGTGCATTACAGGTATCTCCGAAAGTGTCTGTTGGGTTGGCACGAATCGAGACTGGGATTTGTCACTCCGTGTAAACGGAGAGGTATCTCTGGGCCCACTCGGTAGGACATCATCATAATGTGCACAATGTGACCAAGGGGTTGATCACGGGATGATGTGTTACGGAACGAGTAAAGAGACTTGCCGGTAACGAGATTGAACAAGGTATCGGTATACCGACGATCGAATCTCGGGCAAGTAAAATACCGCTAGATAAAGGGAATTGTATACGGGATCGATTGAGTCCTTGACATCGTGGTTCATCCGATGAGATCATCGTGGAACATGTGGGAGCCAACATGGGTATCCAGATCCCGCTGTTGGTTATTGACCGGAGAACGTCTCGGTCATCTCTGCATGTCTCCCGAACCCGTAGGGTCTACACACTTAAGGTTCGATGACGCTAGGGTTATAAAGGAAGTTTGTATGAGGTTACCGAATGTTGTTCGGAGTCCCGGATGAGATCCCGGACGTCACGAGGAGTTCCGAAATGGTCCGGAGGTAAAGATTTATATATAGGAAGTCCTGTTTCGGCCATCGGGACAAGTTTCGGGGTCATCGGTATTGTACCGGGACCACCGGAAGGGTCCCGGGGGCCCACCGGGTGGGGCCACCTGCCCCGGGGGGCCACATGGGCTGTAGGGGGTGCGCCTTGGCCTACATGGGCCAAGGGCACCAGCCCCTAGAGGCCCATGCGCCAAGATATAGGAAAAAAGGGGAGAGTCCTAAAGGGGGAAGGCACCTCCGAGGTGCCTTGGGGAGGATGGACTCCTCCCCCCCTCTTAGCCGCACCCCTTCCTTGGAGGAAGGGGCAAGGCTGCGCCTCCCCCCTCTCCCCTACCCCTATATATAGTGGAGGGGAGGGAGGGCCTCCACACCTGAGCCCTTGACGCCTCCCTCCCTCCCGTGACACCTCCTCCTCTCCCGTAGGTGCTTGGCGAAGCCCTGCAGGATTGCCACGCTCCTCCATCAGCACCACGCCGTTGTGCTGCTGCTGGATGGAGTCTTCCTCAACCTCTCCCTCTCTCCTTGCTGGATCAAGGCGTGGGAGACGTCACCGGGCTGTACGTGTGTTGAACGCGGAGGTGCCGTGCTTTCGGCACTTGATCATCGGTGATTTGAATCACGACGAGTACGACTCCATCAACCCCGTTCACTTGAACGCTTCCGCTTAGCGATCTACAAGGGTATGTAGATGCACTCTCCTTTCTACTCGTTGCTGGTCTCTCCATAGATAGATCTTGGTGATACGTAGGAAATTTTTTGAATTTCTGCTACGTTCCCCAACAGTATGTGAGTGTCATTGATAGGCAAATTAGTGAGTTGAATGGCAGATTTGATGAGGTAAACACAGATCTACTTTCTTGCATGGCATCATTTTGTCCACTTCTTCTATTTGTTGCTTATGATCAAGAGAAGTTGGTTAGGCTTGCTACAAAGTTTTATGCTAATGATTTCACAAGTGATGAACTGGCAAGACTTCCATGGCAACTAAACATGTATGTTACTCATGTGCGTAGAGATGAAAGGTTTCAAAACTTGAAGAATCTGTGTGAGCTTTCAGTTATGCTTGTCGAGACAAACAAGCATGAACAATACTATATTGTTTACAAGCTTCTCAAGTTGGTATTAATTCTGCCAGTAGCTACTGCTAGTGTTGAAAGGGTGTTCTCTTCAATGAACTATGTGAAGAATAAGCTAAGGAGCAAAATGGGTGATGATTACTTGAACAATTTTTTGGTTACATTTGTTGAGAGAGAATTCTTCAATCAAGTAAAGGATGAGGATGTCATCAATCTCTACCAAAAAGGCGATCGCAAAGTTATATTGTAAGATGGGATATCATCAATCTGTCCTTCACAAGGTACTGGTGTCTTTATGTTTATGTATAATTAGTATGGTTTGATGCATTAAAAAATTACTATTCTCGTACTAGTGTCTTTATAATACATTTAGAGTAATTTTTTGTGCCAATGAATACCCAGCCTCAAAATCCTAGCGCCGCCACTGCGCAAGACGCCGCCGTCGCCGTCGGTCAATGGCCCGACGACACACAGAGCACGGCAGAGGAGCCGCTTCCCACCGCAAGACGCCCCCGCCGCCGCCACGTAATCCAAATTTGCCATGAAAAACGTTCGGATTGCCATGCTTAAAATCCGAACATTTATCATTTCCGTTTAGTTTATACCAATCGTTGTATAATTTAAACTCGGAGTCAGACTGAACGAAATCTATGGTTTGATCGATTGAATGTTCTGCTAGAGCTGTATCAAATTAAATATAAAACGTCATCAAGCCACATGTATTCCTTGCCATCCAAGGACCTAGACTGCTTCAATGTCGAGCGCTAAACACGTTTAGCGTGCAGTTAATTTCAAGCCAAAAATAGTGTTAATCACATAATAACACGCAAATAATATCCTACTTAACATCCACATGCACTTAATATACTTCCAAATTATCATGCATTGCACGTACACACTGACTAGTGCTGCTAGTACGTGAAACTGGTGCCGTAACTTGTGAACGCTTCCAGATATGGTCAACGTCAACATCGCCCGCGAGTTCTTCGTGTTTTCCTGTGCGTCTAAACACAGAAGGGGAGGAGAGAGAGAGCACACATGGAACCCACCAGTAAGTGAAGGCGAATAGTACTAAAAATAATATTACATGTTATCCATTAAATAGGATGTGGTAATATAAAAACATTATGTGAACAAAGGGGGGTACAACAAACATTGTCGTTCTATGTATGTTGCCTATTGACGTGCGTCTTGAAGGCCCTGGTCGCATGTTCGATCCTCGTCCTTTATTTTTAATTTGTATATGGGTCCAAATTTGTTTCATGACATGTGGGCCCCTCGGTGTGTAGTTTGTAGCACTTTAGTTTGTGGGTCAAAATTTGTTCCATTCCAAGTGGACTATTGGTGTGTAGTTTTGTAGCTTATTTATAATAATTAAAGAGAACAAGAGAGTTTTTTGCAATAATACCAAGGTGCTACGTTGAAGGCGAGAAAGGACGTGCGAGAGAGCGATGACCGAGCTAGAGGGAAATCAACTAGGGGAGTTGCGGGGGTTGCAACGGTGTTTGGAGTAGTTGTGGGCCGAATGCTACAAAAATATAATCTAAACCGACCGGAATAAATGCCTACACAAATTAATCCAAGGTTGGAGTACCCCTCACAATGTAAATAGCTCCGGCTTTGCGAGGGATGGAGAGGTAGCTTCAATGCGTGGAAGATACGGTGTGACAAAGCGAGGTCAATCAAGAGACATATAGATAGAGAGACAAAGTGAGTGTGGTCCGACATTCATTGAACAAATATGTATGCTCTGGAGAGATATTGTCCGATTGAGCTTTTGGCAAGGATGAGGGCTGTAAGATAGAGCTTGAGAGATGATCTAGTCACAGACTGTAGATATATTTTGTGCGTGGGAGGAAGCAAGGTCAATCGATCACATAGGGTCGCCGTGCGATCAAAAGAGTGAGACGGGTTGGAGAGAGTGACCTGGATAGACAATGTGCGTGAGAGAGTATACAATGTGAATAGGTCGAATTGGGCTCAAACATGGTGATATATTGTTTTTTTCCGAGAAAGAGCGAGCTCAACCGAGACATACAGAGAGAGAGAGAGAGAGAGAGGGATATATATATAGAGAGAGAGATTGAGCGAGCGTGGCCCGCCATGAGGTCGAAAGAGTGGGGGCGGCTTGGATAGACTGACCTAGATAGATAGTCTGTGTGAGAGAGTATAGAGTGTGTCGATCGAGGCCCGAACAGGGGGAGATATCATTTGTTTGTGAAATAAAACGAGGTTAAATGAGACTCAGATAAAGAGAGCGAGATTGAGCGAGTGTGGCCCACCATGTGGAAGAAAGAGTGAGACAGTCTCAAGGGAGTGACCTAGATAGACAACGTGTGTGCGTGTGCACGAGAGATTGGGGGGCTAGATAGGCAATGCATGTATTAATTTAGCGTGAGAGGGTGAGAGGGAGAGGGAGAGACAGAGCTCGGCATGGGGTGCAGTGGCGGGTGTGTGAGGTAAATACATTTGGTAATGGAGTGGGAAAAGGGGGTTGTGTAGTTGAGAGAGTTAGAGATCGAAACATGGAGAGAAAGAATGAACGTCTGGTGGAGACCGATAGCTTCTTAAGGTGGTTAAGAGAGGAAGATTGACCGATACAGGAAGT
>NC_057801.1:171310154-171352665 GCF_018294505.1 Triticum aestivum | reverse complement strand
GTACGAGACTTAATATCGACGTTTCAATTCGGTGTACATTGTAAGATTTGAACTGAGGACCATGCATATGGGTAATTATTTCGAATTCGTGCCATACTAGGTTTTGAAAAGTTGACATTGACTCAATTTGTTGTGCTATTTTGTAGGTCATATGTTTGAATCCATCCAAAAGTTTTCTCACTACCATGGTGTTCATCATATACATATGAATTTGTATTAAAAAGTAGCATGGATACAGTGAATTGCGAAATCCACGTTAGAATTGGAGATCGCTACGTGACACACACACTAATTCAAATAACTATTTACTACCTCCATCCTGGTTTTTAGGTCCCCTTTGTAGTTTATGCCAAATTTTGACTAAAGATTTAACTAAAAAATGTTAATGCATGTCAACAAAAATTATCTCATTGGATTCGTATTTGAAATAGTTTTCAAAAATATAATATTTGGTGACATGCATGAACATTTTGTTAGTTTAATTTATAGTCAAAATTTCGCACGAAATACAATGGGGACCAATAAACCCGGACGGAGGTAGTATGTGACACACACTCTAATCCACATTAGTGTGGATACCATGGATACCTTTTTGATTTTTTTTCAAATAACTCCTCATTAATTAATTTATAGTACTCCCTCTATTCACTTTTATAAGACCTTGAGGACATTTCAGACAATGTGCAAAATAGTTCATTTTAAGTTGTCTGAAACGACTTACAAAAGTGAATGGAGGAAGTATCTCGTTCCGAATAACTAATTACTGCAAGGAAAACACGGGCATGGTAATACATACACATTCGTTTGCAAATGAATGAAGATTCATTTGCATTCTCAAATGTAGGCGCACCAGGCAGACCAGGGTCGTGTCGTGGTGGTTGCGTGTGTCGGACGGACACGTAGCACCCAGCCACCCACGCCCCTCCCTCCCCCCCCCCCAAAAAAAAAGGACAACGACAAAATAAGTTCACGCTTCCATGGTTCGGATTGAAATATCTGGCGGCCTCAATTCCAGCCCTGCAAAATCTCCCTTCTCCATTGTCCCCTTCCGCGCCCAGATTGCTCAAATCCCTAATTCGCCGCCAACCCAAGCAAAGTTCGAATCGCCCCTCGTCTCATCTCTTTACCCACCTTTGTGCCGGACGACGACGACGAAGACGACGGTCGTGCTTCACCACGGCACCGGAGCTACCTCATCTACGCCCTCGTCCACCGCACCGGGTGGTCCACCGACAACGTCGGCCGCCGCAACCGACGTGCCTCACAGACACCGACTTCCACCGCATCAAGCGCGCTTCACCGACACCGTCTCCCAGCTCACCGGGGCTACTTCACCGAGCTCATCGTCGCACCTCCACCCCCCGAGGCCATTGGGGCTTCACCAACGGTCTCGTCCACCGCATCATAGCGCTCTGCTGCCACTCAAGATCTGCATCCGTGGGCGGCAAGCCAACGCCAGCGCAGCCACCCCCTACGGCTCTGAAGTGACCCGCACTCTAGCTAGGCAAGCATGCCCAAACGCCGGCCCGAACTAGGTATCCACACATCACTCCCTTGTGCACTGTTCCGACGATGTTTGGATATCCTTTCACTGGTCTCTTAGCTTACACGCCTATGCAACTCTGACTTTAACTCTTATTTCTTCTGGAGATATCATCTGAAACAAGCAAATCCATTTTTTAGTGAAGCATGACGGCGCTACGGGATCTGGTACACATCCTGCACACCCGTATAACCTTGTAAGTACCTGCCCTCCGGTACAACATCAAGGTCGATTCCTCTTATTTGATCAACCATTTGCCGTGTCAAAAATGCAGAGGGGGATGCAAGGAGCACAAGGCATGCACATCCAAGCAAGTGGTAACATGGACTTCTACATGGAACATCCCAAGTGCAAGCAGAGCTGCAGTGAGCCTGTACAACGAGCTACCGTAAGTCCCTGCATTTCATTTAATTCATAATGGCATTCGTGTATGATTTGTGTGTAATGGCGGATCGACAAATTCAAGTTACCAGGGGCGAACATTTAACTTAAAAAATACGAAGGCACTTGCACTCCGGAAATCAACATAACTTGAGAAATGTAAAGGTACATGCACTTTGAAAACAAGCTAATGATCCAAAGTAGTGCAGATTATAAACACTAAATGATGCAAGCACCAAAAAACACAAAATGCAACATGGTGTATAAGGACTACAAACATGGTCTGTACCTGCTTGAATTATTCGCTCTTTGGCTGAAAATATCGAAGTGTAATTGCACCTATAACCAGTGCGCAAACTGCATATCAATATATCTATCCTGCACAAGTATGCCAATAGTTTCAAACAACAAATTATAAAAGTATTTATGCTATGTTGTCATGATACGGGACTTTCTGGTAGATGGCCTCGATGTTTCCTCAAGCTATGAAAATGCACTATAATTTGCTTGTCATCAATGCCTGCAAATCTCTATGTCTCTCTCAACCTAGCAGATCATCATTAGACACTAAATCCTTCAATGAGCTTGCAAAATGCTTGCATTAGATCCCTCATTAGACACTATATGTTCATCACCAGGAGCATGTAAAATGTTTGCATCAAATCCTTCATTAGCAGTCTGTTCATTAGACACTTCAGGCTCAAGAACAACATGAGCTTGTATGTTTGCACCGGAAACTTGATTAGATACATCAGATTCAGTCAGTTCAGTATTGATTGCAGGAGTTATAAAATAAGTAGAAATTGGTTTCATTTTCTCATAGATTCCCTACATACAAGCAGTTTTACAACACCGTCAGGTTTAACTATTGGCCAGAAATTGAAGAGTTGAATTAGATATAATCAGGGATGTGATGTACCTGCTCGTTGCGCATGCTAATCTTGCAAGTTGCGACTGTCCATTTGCGCAAGCTCGAAGCCATGCCCGTGTTGCCGCCGCTGCCTCCCGCACAGGCTACACCCAGGGTTGGATCTTCATCTTCATGTCCTTCCGTTCACTTGAAGCCCGGCGACCGCCCTCCAACGAGGGCGCGAGGAAGTGCTGTGTCGGTCTGTCTAGCGGCGGCTAGGTTAGGAGTGAAGCAGACTGGAGGCTAGAGCGAATAAATTGGGATTTTTCCTGCTGTCGATCGATATGGGAGGCGCTCGTTTGGGTCGCGAGCCTGCTATAGGGCCTGCCTTACACTTATGTTATTGGCCCATCCAAATTGAAACACTGTTCTTCATTTTTTACATTGCCTGCTCGTGCGTTGGGACGAACAAAACTAGCCTTGGCCAACCTGGACGACTCGAACTAGGTGCACACTTTCCAGCCACCCGAGGCGGCCGCCCATACCAGCCCCTATGGTGGCGTCGCCCCTTTTTGCATGTATGATTGGGTAGTGAAAAATATTCCAGTGGCGCTATTGATTTACCCACGGAATGGTTGAATTGCTTGTTTCTATGAACTGAGTTTGCCAATAATGTGAAGGATGCCAATCTTTTCATCCTATTGTAGATTCCTTAGATCTCGATATGCCAAAAGTAATCGCATGAAATATACACTAAAAGCCAGTGTGATGTGTGTGGCTACAACTAGTCTGACTACACGTCCTCATATAACATATCAAGGACGCACCATCTTACCAGATTAACCATTTGACTTACCAATGCAGTGTGGGAAGAAAGAAGTATTGGGACTGTGTATCCAAGCAATTGATGCCATGGACTCCTTCGTACAACCTTGTAAGCGAAAAAGAAGTTGCAGTGTGCCTGTACAAAGAACTAGCATAAGTTCAGTTACCTGCTTCTCGGAATTTTAGTTAGCCACTTATTGCAAAATTGTTCAATTACGTTGCTTGGCTTAATTTAGTTTGCTACTGATTACATAATGTCACATCCTGTTAATCCTATTATAGACTACGCCTATCTATGTGTTTGATACTTACTATTAAGAATTACCTGTTTGCCTGAACTTAAATAGCTACTTGTTTGTTTAACTGCTTTGCTGCTGCAACAACGGGTTACAATGATGTTAATAACTACTTTTCAGCATCCAATTGAAACTCTTTAATTCCTTGTTTGTTTAACTGGTTTGCTGATATAACTCCCAATTGAGATGTTTTGTTAACTTCAACTTTTCTGAATCCAATCGGAACTTTAACGGCAAAACGGGTTAGCCCAAGATCAAAGAGCGAGGTCCCCATGGACGTTGTATCATCCCACAACAGTGGCACCAGTTCAATCGTGCATTATGAATTGCCAACTGCTGATGTTCTAGAGGCTAAACTAGTGGTAGAAAGAGATTCTACTTCTGCACTTAGAGATGAAGTTGACATGTTGAGGTAGCAAACAGCACAATCACAAGTAGTACTCAAGACAACCATTAAATATTTGGTTGATTTCAAAATGAAGCAAGCTGAGACTGACCACATTGGTAAGGTCCTGAAGGAAAAAAGGAAATTAAATTCCCACTTGGTAAATCATAGGTGAAATGTTCTTTCCATCGTTGAATAACCTTTGTGTTGTTTGTTCATGTAATCAATCAAACCATTTGTTTTAGAGATCATGTAATAATTGTTTTTCGTTTTTTGTGTTTTGGTTTGTAATTTTATTTGAGCACAAGTCTGTATTAATTGATAAGACTCGGAGCCATTTCATTTTGATTGTTGTGCCAGACCTACAAATATGCCAATCGGGCGGAATGTGCATTCAGCAATAATAGTAGTATAGATGGACCATAAGTGGCACGCATCGGAAAGGGCCAAGATGTTGTAGTAGCTTGGCTAAAAAAAGGATGTTGTAGCAAAAAAAGTACATCGGCTTGGCTTATGTATGTTAGTTGATATTATTGATCCATATACTCTATAAGTGTTTATATGTCTGTTAGTTCTGTACATTCTTCGTTGATTGACTTGGTATTTGAATCTTGATACATTGCTTGCTAAATGGGAGTACACATTATGTTGCGTGTGACACTTGAGTTGGACATGAAGTGTTCCAAATATTCGAATTCACCTTAAACTGGATTCTAACTTCTGAATTTGAGTATCAGCATTTGTAAACCATATTCATATATGATAGTGGAATAAATCTTTGTCGTCCTTTTGAAGATATATAAAAACACATAGAATGATTTATAAAGATTTGCATAGGAATACAAAATGGATTCGAATTTAGTTGCCAGGGTAAACATGGATGCTTATTGTCCAAAAAATCGAAAGAAGCGGAAAAATGTCCACTCCCACATCGGCTGCCCGAAGCCAAGTGTTCGGGAGATGGAAATTGTTGTCTACCCATTGCACGGACAATCCATCGGCCCGATTTCCACTGCTCTAAATAGGGGTAGGTTAGTAACTTCAATTAGACGTGACACGACCGCCTCTGAGCCCATTCTGACACTGTGGGCGCCAAACATGGGCGGCAAAACACATTTGATTCAAGCTTGTCCGAAAGACCTCTGTTTCTCCCTCCATTTCCCCGTTCATACATGGTGGGCGGCAAAACAAATTCGACTCGGCCGAAATCGATGTGGGCAAATATTTTCAAGAGGGGCAAGTTTGTAACTTCACTCAGACATGACACAACCGCCCTACCTGTCAGTCCCGTTCATACACCGTGGGGCTCCAACCATGGGCGCCAACCACCCTCTCCTCACTCGAAATTGCTCTGGGCAAATATTGGTGAGATGCGAGATTATCGTCCTATCCCCAACCGACGAGACGTCCAAATTTTAAACGGGGGCTAAGTTCGTAACTTTCCCATATTTCAGACATGCGCATCCCAAAAATATGGTTCCCCGTACCTCTCCCTCCATTTTCCCATTCATACACCGTCCGCGCTAGAACATCATCCCCACACCAGCCTCCGTCCGCCACCCCATCCATCGCCGCTGTCCTCCACCCCATCCATCGCCGCCGTCCTCCACCACATCCATCGCCACCGTCCTCCACCATGCCGGAGCACCTACCAAGACCGCGTCGTCCACTGCTAGAGATGGACGTTTCTCATCCACGGCGACGGACCAATAGCCTTGCATCGCGTCCTCTCGCTTCATCGGCGCCGTCGTCCTCTTTGCCAGGGCCGCTCACATGACCTTCTCTTCCACTGCAACGGGACTTATCCCCCGATGCACCCATCTGCCGTTGCAGATCTGCTTCAACGCCACCGACAGCCATCGCACACCCGATGCCTACACGGCACCACAAGAGAGGTGGTACTTCATATCTCCTCAACTTTTTGATCTCAACCAGAAAATAGATCTTAACTTGGTTACTCTACTTTCTTTTCAGCTCTTAGAATTTAGTTCTTAGTTTGAAGTAAACAATGGATGCTAAATATCATTTCTTCGGTTTGCAGTTTCAAATCTGCCATGGCACAGTCATAATACGGTTTAATTGATCATGCTTAGGGTTTAATTGATCATGTTGGTTCCATGGTGGTTTCTTTAATAGAAATCGGAGGGGAAACCCTCTTTTGCTAAAAAAATATGCTTAGAGTTTCCCCTTTTATGATCACTATACAATCAGAATACGTGCTTCGTGTCATAATAGCACTGCTCCACCCATCAAGCTAAACAAGCTTAGTTGTTCAAATACGAATCTGATATTATTAAAACAGATTCGTTTAATTGGTCAGCTAAATGTTCCTAAATTAGTTTCAAAAATGCATGTTCCCCGCTTGGGTGTGTATCTCTACAGGGTGCCCACGGTGGGCCGGCCCACCTTGGGATTTTGGGTCGTCCCAGGCCCCGATTCCCCTCTATTCTGCTGTGCGCTTCCGATCTCTACTCGCCCCCAGCTGCCTGCCTCGCTGGTGACTTGCCGTCCCCGGATGGCATGACTCTAGGAGGAGACGCCAGACTAACAGGAGGTCAGGAGCCACTCGCCCAACAACGTCACCGCTGCCCGAGCGCACCGCCGTGCCTACCTTCCTAGTTCGTTCAGGGCTCAGGCGTGCAACACCCACCAAGCCAACCAGACTTATCCTGAGATACGTCCTCAACACTCAGCAGCCACTCCTCATCACCCATTTTCTAATTGATTCATTACTCATGAGGCAGGACTGTCATTAGCGTTTGTTGTGTGCTCAGTACTACCTATACTTAATGGTTCAGATGTATTTTGGTAATCTTTAGTACCTCTAAAGTCCACATGGTTTTCAAAATTCCGGCCCTCGAACAGACACTAGTCATTTTGGATTGTTAGTCGTAGTGACATTTGTTGGTGTTCTGGGAACGGGGGTCCCCAGACTTGCCTACCTGCGGCCTGCGGTGTGGCTCAAGGGGTGGCCCACCACGGCCCATCTTCATCAACCCAAGCTCAAGACCCTCGCGAGGGGCCAAGCCTCGCGGGGCGGACGATGCAAGGATACCTCAGGGGCGGCCTCACCAGGCAGGCTCGCGAGGAGGCGGAGAGATCAAGGCAAGGAGTACCTCATGAGGTGCTCGTGACGCAAGCCATGACGATCGGGACCAGGCGGGCGCCAGCCTGCATAGTGTCCTCGTTTCATCTTTGGTGCAAAGGGGGCAAGCGCAGGCACGGAGTAACGAGGCATCAAGCAAAAGTTGCCATATTGGTGCAACGAGACCAAGACCAGCAGTGCGGCAGGATGGAGGTCACCATGGAGCTCAAGACGGCGTCATCGCCAATGCCTTTGGCGGTCGAAGACCAACTTTAGTCAAGATAACTTGTACTAGTTGTCCCCCTTCAAAATGGCCGTTGTTGGCTCCCTTCCCGCTCAATATTTGGGAAGAGTACCCGGGCCTCTATAAGTAGAGCTAGCCACCACAGTATAAAGGATCAAATCCATCCCAAGTAGAACTATGCACCAGCTCAAGAACATCCCTCGCGAGGCTGTTCGTCCTCTGTACTGTTCATCATCAGCCCCAGAGGCAATCCACCACCACACACTAGAGTAGGGTATTACACCACAACAGTGGCCCAAACTAGTATAAACCTTGCGTCCCTTGTGTTGTTCATCATGTAGCTTAGATTCACGATGAGGCTTTGGGGCGTGGATCCATAGGGAGAAGATATTTGTGCGCACCTCAGAGTTTGAACCTTAAGGGTTTTGCCGGAACCCGATATCTGATATTTGGCGTGCCAGGTTAGGGTGCGCCGAAATCCTCCTTCCACGGTTCTGCGTTTCATCGTTCCGTCGCATCCATGGCGGATGCTCGCCGAGCTCGCACCGAGCATCGGGCTGCTCTCGCCGCCCGCGTCGCCCAGACGGCTCTTGTCAGTGGGCCTCCTTGTCATTCTCCGTTGCTTGCCGCCAACACCACAACCGGCCCGGCGGGGAACGAGCAGCAAGCGTCGTCGCTGCATCCGTCGGTGCGGCAGGAAGGTCGCACCACCACTCCTTCGCTAACCCTAGCTAGTTCCTCGTCTCACGCTCGTCGCTCTCCCACGGACATGCAGGCCGCATTCCTCCTGGCACGTGAGCTCCTGCACTACCGCCCTGTCGACGACCTCTACAAGGAGTGGCTCGCTCGCATCACCAAGCTCGTCAGCACCGCAGGGGGCTCTCCTGCATCGTCCCTCTCACTGCCTCGTCCTCCGTCATGTGTGGGTGATGCAGCTCAGGAGGAGACCCACCGCGTCCAGTACCCGCGTGACAAGAAAGGAGCTGCCAAGAGATCCCTCGACCTCAAGAAGGCGCTGATACGTCTCCGTATTATCTATAATTTTTGATTGCTCCATGCCAATATTATTCAACTTTTATATACTTTTGGCAACTTTTTATACTATTTTTTGGGACTAACATATTGATCCAGTGCCCAGTGCCAGTTCCTGTCTGTTGGATGTTTTTTGTTTCACAGAAACCCAATATCAAACGGAGTCCAAACAGGATAAAAACGAACGAAGATTTTTTTGGAATATTTGTGATTTTGGGGAAGTAAAATCAACGCGAAACAGTGTCCGGGGTGGCCACGAGACAGGGGGCCGCGCCCCAAGGAGGCAGGCGCGCCCTGGGCTCTCGTGGGCCACCCGTAAGGCGGTTGACGCTCTTCTTTTGGCGCAGTAAAGCTAATTTTATGAGAAAGATCTGGGCGAAAGATTCACCCCAATTAGAGTTACGGATCTCCGGATATTAAAGAAACGGTGAAGGGGTAGAATCTGAGAACGCAGAAACAGAGAGATAGATCCAATCTCGGAGGGGCTCTCGCCCCTCCCATGCCATGGGAGCCAAGGACCAGAGGGGAAACCCTTCTCCCATCTAGGGAGAAGGTCAAGGAAGAAGAAGAAGAAGGGGGGCTCTCTCCCCCTTGCTTCCAGTGGTGCCGGAACGCCGCCGGGGGCCATCATCATCACCGCGATCTTCACCAACACCACCGCCATCTGCACCAACATCTCCACCAACTCTTCCTCCCTCTATGCAGCGGTGTAACCTCTCTCTTACCCGCTATAATCTCTACTTAAACATGGTGCTCAACGCTATATATTATTCCCCAATGATGTATGGCTATCTTATGATGTTTGAGTAGATCTGTTTTGTCCTATGGGTTAATTGATGATCGTGATTGGTTTGAGTTGCATGTTTCATTATTGGTGCTGTCCTATTGTGCCCTCTGTATCGCACAAGCGTGAGGGATTCCCGTTGTAGGGTTTGCAATATGTTTATGAGTTTCTTATGGTGGGTTGCGTGAGTGACTGAAACACAAACCCGCGTAAGTAGGTTGTTTGCGTATGGGATAAAAGGGGACTTGATACTTTAATGCTATGGTTGGGTTTTACCTTAATGAATCTTTAGTAGTTGTGGATGCTTGCTAGAATTCCAAACATAAGTGCATATGATCCAAGTAGAGAAAGTATGTTAGCTTATGCCTCTCCCTCAAATAGAATTGCAACAATGATAATCGGTCTAGTTATCGATTGCCTTGGACAAATAACTTTCTCGTAACAAAAAGCTCTCTACTAATATTTACTTTATTGCATCTTTATCTAAACGGCCCCTAGTTTATGTTTACGTGCTCTTTATTATCTTGCAAACCTATCCTATCACACCTACAAAGTACTTCTAGTTTCATACTTGTTCTAGGTAAAGCGAACGTCAAGCGTGCGTAGAGTTGTATCGGTGGTCGATAGAACTTGAGGGAATATTTATTCTACCTTTAGCTCCTCGTAGGGTTCGACACTCTTACTTATCAAAAACTGTTGCGATCCCGTATACTTGCGGGTTATCAGGCGCTCGCGTGCTCCCCGCTCCAGCACGTCAAGACTGCATCCCTGCGCCAGCACGTCAAGACCTTGCGCTGCCCCTAGCGGCGGCGTGCAGGAATCTCAATAGCAAGCCCCGCATCTGCAAAGGGCTCCGGTGGCCACTGCAGGCTGTCGCGCCTTCACCACCGAGCTACGCAGTGTCGCCTGGCCGGGCAAGTTCAAGCTAGATCTGCCTCCTCGCTACGACGGCACCGCCGACCCCGCGGAGTTCCTGTAGCTCTACAAGCTAGGAATCGAGGCGGCCAACGGAGACGAAAAGGTCCTGACGAACTGGTTTCCCATGGCGCTCAAAGATGGTGCCCGCACTTGGCTCCTGAACCTGCCTCCTGGCTCGATCTTCTCTTGGGACGAGATGTGCACCCGCTTCATCGCCAACTTCCAGGGCACTCGCGACTGTCCTCCAGTCGTGGGTGACCTGCGCCGCATCAAGCAGCAGCCTAGAGAGACCTTGCAGAAGTACATCCAGTGCTTCAACAGCGCTCGCCTCAAGATTCCCAAGGTGACCGAGGAGGCCATCATCTCAGCATTCTCTGACGGTGTCCGCAACGTCAAGATGAAGGAGGATCTCGCTATCCACGAGGATCTGTGCACATCCCTTGAGCTGTTCAACCTGGCGACCAAGTGCGCAAGAGCTGAGGAGGGGCGCCTCTCCCTCCTCGAGCTTCCAGCTGCTGACCCAGAAGAGAAGAAAGCCAAGGCCAAGGACGTGAAGCGCAAAGGAGCAGTTGTGCTCGTAGCGGAACCAGACACAAAGCACGGCAGAGACCAGCCGGAATCGTCCAAGGGCAACCGATTCTGCGCCTACCACAACCTCTACACCCACAACACCAACGAATGCCAGGAGCTCAGGGCCGTCCGAGAAGGACGCGTCGGTCGATGCCCGACCGGGGCTACAGCCGAGGAGGAGGAAGAGGTGGAGGATGATGCGACGACCGAGGCCCTCGCCAGGAGTGGCGTGACCGCCCTCACGAGGATCGCTATCAGGACCAGCCTCGCGAGGGGGCTTGGAGGGATCAGCCTCGTGAGGACCGCCCTCAGGGCAACGCATGCCTTCCTCCTCTTCCACCACCGCCAAGAAGGAATGACGACCACCACCAGGACGAGGGGGCTGGGGGCTTCCAGGAGCCGCGTGCTATCGCTTGCATCTTGGGCGGTGCCCAGGCCCCAGCCTCTCAGCGCATCTTCAAGAAGTTTGCTCACAAGGTGAACGCAGTCCTCCCCAAGCTCGAGGCCACGCGCCCTCTTAGGTGGTCCACGTGCGCCATCACGTTCAGCTCAGCGGATCAGCTCAACTATGTGGCTACAGTTGGCGTCCTCCCAATGCTTTGTTCCCCAGTCATCAGCAATGTGCAAGTTACTAGGACCCTCATCGATGGCGGCGCAGGGCTCAACGTTCTGTCCGTCGAGACGTTCAACAACCTCCAAGTGCCATATGATCAACTTCAGCCAACCAAGCCTTTCTCAGGAGTCACTGACGGCTCCACCACTCCGATAGGGCAGGTTCGCCTCCCTGTCACTTTCGGACAGCGCAAGAACTACCATACCGAGCTCATCGACTTCGACGTTGCCCACATTCGCCTGCCATACAATGCCATCCTCGGGTATCCAGCCCTATCCAAGTTCATGGCGGTGACTCACCATGGTTACAATGTCCTCAAGATGCCGAGAAGCGGCGGAATCATCATAGTCCCCTGCGAAGAGAAGGATGCGGTGTGCTCCCTCGAGCGTTCCTTCCAAGCTGCATCAGTCGAGGACCCAGATATCAAGAGCGGGAACCCTCCCGAGGCAGTTCCCAAGAAGAAGAAGACATCAACCAGCTCAAGGCCTCATGAGGTAGGCATCTCTAGAGGCGCCGTGTCAGGATCTGCGCACGTGCAAGGGATGCATCCCTCCATCGCATAGGAAGGTGCGCCCAGCGCCCTCCTCGGGCAAGGCTCGGGGGCTCTCTCCTGGAGGGCCTCGGACTTTGCCAAGATCACGAGGGAGGCACTCGGGCACCACTTGGAGGCATGCTTCATGGCATGTTTCCCTCAGGAGGGCACGGGGAAAGGAGGGCCCGACCCTCAGGAGTTCATCACCAAGGCCACTCAGGAGCTTCAAGAATCAAGAGCAATACGCGGCGATTGCCGCCTGCCCGGCGTAGCTCCCCATCGAGGCGAGGATGGCGGGCTGCGCGTCTGCATCGACTACCCAGGGCTCAGCCGAGTCGCGTCTCAGGAGCGCCTCTGGCCTTCGCGTGTGGGATGCTGCGAGGGTCCGCCACACACCTACGTTTGCATGCCTTTTGGCCTGCCAAACGCGGTTGCTGCTCACCAGCGTCTTATGCAGAGCATTCTGGTAGCTCAGGAGGACAGGCACCACGCGGTCCTGGCAGAGATGGAGATGGTCCTCGAGGAGCCGCCCGGACCCCCAGAGCCTCCCGAGGCTCAGGGCTCTGGTGGCTCGTGAGGATCGGCCTCTTCACCGTGCATCGTCAGCTACCTCAACACCCACTCTACAATGGTATCAGGTGACATCTTTCGAGTTTCATTTCAGCTGGGAGCGCCCTTAGGGTTGCATTATTCCCAGGTCGCGTGGGTTAGTCCCTGCGGCATATGTATCCCCTTTGCTTATATCATTAGTTCACCTTGCTGGGGGCTCCCCTCAGGCTGCATCATCCCCAAGCCGCTCGGGCCTGACCCAGTAGCATGTATCTTTCCTGCATCTATCTAAGCTGATTTGCCCTTCGTGCTTAACCCGCTTGTGATAATCGCTTGCTCGATTGACACCTACCTTTGGAGCCGCTCGCACTGGCATAGCGCTTGTGCATGGGTCCGTCCCTGCAACATCAACAAATCTGAGTGGTCGAGCTCTGGCCCACGGCAGCACCGCAAGCGTCACCTCACCAGGCCCTCAGTGCCCTCACCACTCTCTTGGAGCAACCGATGGCCGGCCGGCAATCGAAATGGCAACCCTTGCTTTTCTCGTGATTGGTTTACAGGGACTACCTGAGGAATAATGTGGGGGCGTCGTGAGCTCTCTCTCTCTCTCCCTTACCGTGCGATCCGCTTGCGCATTAAAAGGGGGGCGCCTGAGCATCGCGACTCAGGAGCCCTTACTGGCTCTCCAGCCCTCACCCCTGGCCTTGTCCACGGCATCACGGCCTGGCATACCAGCGGCAGCTGAGCTCGCTCGAGGGCCGGGACCTGAGGACGCAGAGCACGAAGGAGAACGTGGAGAAGGGAAGAGAAGCTCACAAAGGCTTAACCCAGCAACATCTCAGCCGCCGATGTGCAAGTCCGGCACCTCGCGAAGGCACGGCTCCATGCTTTCAAGATAAGTCTCGCTCCTGGAATAGCTAATGAATGTGACACCAAACCCCCACCTAATGCGGCTCTGTGGCGGCAACGTTGCCTTCCTTTCTCGCCTTTCGGCGATTGCTTGAGCGCTAAAGGGGACCTCCTGAGCATCACGCCTCAGGGGCTCTTACTGGACCTCGGGCCGCTCACCTCCTGGCCTTGACCATGGCATCGCGACCTGGCATACCAGTGACGGCTGAAGCCTGCCTAGGGACCGGGACCTGTCAGCATAGAGCACCAAGTCGTCGCGAGCTTAGAAAGGGGGAACAAAGCCGGGATAGGTGTCGGATGTTGGGTTCCGGCAGACCCTTAAGGTTCGAACTCTGGGGTGCACCCGAAGATCTTCCCCCTACCGATCCACGTCCGATAGCCTCGCGAGAATCTAACCTAAACAATGAACAACACAAGGGACACGAGATTTATACTGGTTCAAGCCACCATTGTGGTGTAATACCCTACTCCAGTGTGTGGTGTGGTGGATTGCCTCAGGGGCTGATGATGAATAGTACAAGGGAAGAACAGCCTCGCAAGAGGTGTTCTAGAGCTGGTGTGATGAACTGCTAGGGTGAGTTTGATCGCCTCTCGGTCTAATGGGTGCTCGATCTGATCATTTTCCCCTCTGTGGTGGCTAGTCCTATTTATAGAGGCCCTGGTCCTCTTCCCAAATATTTAGCGGGAAGGGTGCCAACAACGACCATTTTGAAGGGGAACATCTGGTACAAGTTATCCTGACTAAAAGTTGGTCTTCGGTTGCCAAAGGCACTGGCGATGACGCCGTCTTGGGCTCCACGGTGACCTCCATTCTGCCACTCTGCTGGTCTTGGTCTCGTTGCACTGAAATGGCAACCTTTGCCTGATGCCTCGGTACTCCACGCATGTGCTTGCCTCCTTTGCACCAAAGAGGAAACAAGGACACTGCGCAGGCCGGCGCCCGCTTGGTCTCGATCGTCATGGCTTGCGTCACGAGCACCTCGCGAGGTACCCTACCTTGATCTCTCCGCCTCCTCGCGGGCCTGCCTGGCGAGGCTGTCTCTGAGGAAGCCGTGTGTTATCCGCCCCACGAGGCTTGGCCCCTCGCGAGGGTCTTGAGTCTTGCGCTGATGAAGATGGGTTGTACTGGGCCACCACTCGAGCCACGCCGCAGACCACAGGCAGGCAAGTCTGGGGACCCCTGTTCCCAGAACGCCGACAGTAGCCCCCGGGCCCAAGGTGCGCTCGGACTTGGCTTAGCAGAAAAGCGAAGGGGCAAGTGCGGAGTGCCGTGGGCCCCATCAGACTGCGGCCTTGGGCACCGCGTGGCGGTTGATTGGACGTGGGCGCCTCCGCTTCCCCACGCCGCCTCGGCAACTGCTCGCCTGAAAAAAGGCTGGCCCAGGGTTAGCCTTACCTTCATTA
Source organism: Triticum aestivum (assembly GCF_018294505.1). Lineage (NCBI taxonomy): Eukaryota > Viridiplantae > Streptophyta > Magnoliopsida > Poales > Poaceae > Triticum > Triticum aestivum. The sequence continues at coordinate 171,337,745 of NC_057801.1, read as the reverse complement.
CTCTCGTCCTCCTTGGTCCAGATCCCCTTTCTTGCTCTTTGCCCTCCTGCCTCTGAAATCTTCAGATTTGCCGCATCTTTTCTCCTCCGACGAACGATGGCTCCCCGCAAGACCCCGGCTGGGGCTGCATCGGCCTGGTACCCGCCGGCTCTGGTCTCCCCCAACGTGACGGAGAAGAATCTCACCCTCACGCGCCAGATGGCGGTGGCGCAGATCAATGAGATGGGGGAGACTGCGCTCCGGCTTGGCTTCGCCCAGCCGGAGGACAAGGGGAGCACCTTCTACCCCCTCTTCATGAGCGCTGTTATCGTTGGTCTGGTTCCTCCTTTCTCTGAGTTCTTTCTTGCCGTCTTGCGCCAGTATCAGTTGCATGCTCTGCATATCCATTCCAACTCCATCTTCTCCTGTCGATCTTCGCCTACTATTGTGAGGCGCACGTCGGGGTGATGCCCTCTGTGGCCTTGCTGCGCCACTTCTTCTCCCTCCGGGTCTCCAGCGGCAATATCTCGGCGTGCGCGAGCTTTGTCGCGTACTCCAAGTCCATCGCCATCTCGAAGGCTGGGAAGAGGGCGGAGGGCTTCCGGATCAAGTGGGTCATGGTGGACGCCAGGTGCCACAACCCCCTGCTGGAGCTGCCCACAAAGCAGCCTGAGGCTGTTGAGGCGTGGTCCCGCGTGAAGCTTGATGATCGGCGGGTGAAGATGCTGCTGGAAAAGATGAACGCCGACCTGAGGCCGGGCAGTCTGTGGGTGGCGAAGCTGACCGGGACCTTGCTCCTAAGGGAGTTCCTGTCGCACCGGGTGGCCCCTCTTCAGGCGCACTCGCGCCCACTGTGGAGGCTCATGGATGTGGACGTCATCCTCCGCCTGAGCTTGGACGCCCTGAATGACGAGGGTCTGACTGCGGCCCTCCACTTCTTGGTTGGAGAGGACGTGGCAGGCCTGGTGGATGCTCCGGTCCCTTTGTTCCTTCGTGATGACTGGAAGCTGGTGGTGGACACCATGCCCACCTTCGACGGGGTCGGTCTGGTGCCAGCGGAGGATCCTGAGGGCTAGGTGGCGACGACGACGGTGAACCTGTCCTCTGGTGACTCCAGCGGAGAAGAGGAGGAAGATGACAATGAGGACGAGGAGCGTGACTCGGAGGCGACCTTCGAGGGGACGGGTGATATGTCCATTTTGCATCATGCTTTTATGACAATATTTATTGCATTATGGGTTGTTATTTCAGGTTATGTCATAATACTTATGGCTATTCTCTCTTAATTTACAAGGTTTACATGAAGAGGGAGAATGCCGGCAGCTGGAATTCTGGGCTGGAAAAGGAGCAAATATTGAAGGCCTATTCTGCGCAACTCCAAAAGTCCTGAAACTCCACGGAACACCTTAAAATAAATAAAGAAAAATCATCGCCAAAGATGAAGGCCAGTAGGCCCACACCTTGCTCATGAGGGTGGGAGCGCGCCCTCCCCCCCTGGGCGCGCCCCCTACCCCGTGGGCCCCCTGGTGGCTCTCCGACGCCCATCTTCTCCTATATGAAGTCTTTCGATGAGAAAAAAATAGAAGGAAACCTTTCGGGACGAGACTCCGCCGCCACGAGGCGGAACCTTGGCGGAACCAATCTAGGGCTCCGGCAGAGCTGTTCTGTCGGGGACACTTCCCTCCGGGAGGGGGAAATCATCACCATCGTCATCACCAACGCTCCTCTCATCGGGAGAGGGCAATCTCCATCAACATCTTCACCAGCACCATCTCATCTCCAAACCCTAGTTCATCTCTTGTATCCAATTCTTGTCTCCAAGTCTGGGATTGGTGCTAGTAGGTTGCTAGTAGTGTTGATTACCTCTTGTAGTTGATGCTAGTTGGTTTATTTGGTGGAAGATCATATGTTCAGATCCTTTATGCACATTATTATCCCTCTGATTATGAACATGAATATGCTTTGTGAGTAGTTACGTTTGTTCCTGAGGACAAGGGAGAAGTCTTGCTATTAGTAGTCACGTGAATTTGGTATTCGTTCGATATTTTGATAAGATGTATGTTGTCTAACCTCTAGTGGTGTTATGTGAACATCGACTACATAACACTTCACCATTATTTGGGCCTAGAGGAAGGCATTGGGAAGTAATAAGTAGATGATGGGTTGCTAGAGTGACAGAAGCTTAAACCCTAGTTTATGCGTTGCTTCGTAAGGGGCTGATTTGGATCCATATGTTTCATGCTATGGTTAGGTTTACCTTAATACTTTTGTTGTAGTTGCGGATGCTTGCAATAGAGGTTAATCATAAGTCGGATGCTTGTTCAAGTAAGAACAACACCCAAGCACCGGTCCACCCACATATCAAATTATCAAAGTACCGAACGCGAATCATATGAGTGTGATGAAAACTAGCTTGACGATATTCCCATGTGTCCTCGGGAGCGCTTTTCGTATTATAAGAGTTTTTCCAGACTTGTCCTTTGCTACAAAAAGGATTGGGCCACCTTGCTGCACTTTATTTACTCTTGTTACTTGTTGCTCGTTACAATTTATCTTATCACAAAACTATCTGTTACCATTTATTTCAGTACTTGCAGAGAATACCTTGCTGAAAACCGCTTATCATTTCCTTCTGCTCCTCGTTGGGTTCGACATTCTTACTTATCGAAAGGACTATGATAGATCCCCTATACTTGTGGGTCATCAAGACTATTTTTTGGCGCCATTGCCGGGGAGTGAAGCACCTTTGGTAGGTGTAATTTGGTAAGGAAAAATTTATTTAGTGTGCTGAAATTTTCTGTCACTTGTTACTATGGAAAGTAATTGTCTGAGCGGCTTGTTCGGGGTATCTTCACCCCATCCAGTAGAGCAAAGAGTTGCTCCTCAACCTACTCAACCTACTGAACCTATTGAAAATGAAACTCCTTTTGAGATTCCTTCGGGTTTGATGGAAAAACTGCTAGCTAACACTTTTACAGGAGATGGAACAAAGCATCCTGATGAACATCTACGTTATGTGGATGATGTTTGTAGACTATTTAAGCTTGCAGGTATACCCGATGATGTTGTTAAGAAGAAGGCGTTACCTTTATCTTTGAAGGGAGACGCATTGACATGGTATAGGCTATGTGATGATATGAGATCATGGAACTATAAAAGATTGAAATTGGGATTTCATCAAAAGTATTACCCTATGCATCTTGTTCATCGTGATCGCAATTATATATATAATTTTTGGCCTCGCGAAGGAGAAAGCATCGCTCAAGCTTGGGGGAGGCTTAGATCAATGTTATATTCATGCCCCAGTCATGAGCAAGCAAGATAAGTGATTATGCAAAGTTTTTATGCTCGGCTTTCTGATAACAATCGCACCATGCTCGATACTTCTTGTGCTGGCTCTTTTATGATGAAGAATATTGAATTCAGATGGAATTTATTGGATGGAATTAAACGCAACTCTGAAGATTGGGACCTCGACGAAGGTAAGGAGTCAGGTATGACACCTAAGTTTGATTGTGTTAAATATTTTATGGATACCGATATTTTCCGTAAGTTTAGCACTAAATATGGACTTGACTCTGAGATAGTAGCTTCTTTCTGTGAATCTTTTGCTACCTATGTTGATCTCCCCAAGGAGAAGTGATTTAAATATCATCCTCCCATAGAAGTAAAAGTAGTTGCACCTATTAAAGTTGAAGAAAAGATTGTCACTTATAATGATCCTATTGTTCCCACTTCTTATGTTGAGAAACCACCTTTCCCTGTTAGAATGAAGGATCATGCTAAAGCTTCAACTGTTGTTCGTAACAGCAATACTAGGACTTATACACCTCCTGAGCAAGTCAAAGTAGAACCTAATATTGCTATTGTTAAAGATCTCTTGTCTGATAATATTGATGGGCATGTTATTCAATTCCAGGGTGAAACTGCAAGAATTGCTAAACCTTGTGATAGAGATAAACATAGACCTGTGGTAGGCGTGCCTGTTATTTCTGTTAAAATAGGAGACCATTGTTATTATGGCTTGTGTGATATGGGTGCTAGTGCTAGTGTAATACCCATTGACTTATATAAATAAATTATGCATGATATTGCACCGGCTGAGTTAGAAGAAATTGATGTCACAATTAAAATTTCCAATAGAGATATTATTTCACCAGTGGGAATTGTTAGAGATGTTGAAGTCTTGTGCGGAAAAACCAAATATCCCGCTGACTTTCTTGTTCTTGGTTCTCCACAAGATAGCTTTTGTCCCATTATATTTGGTACACCCTTCTTGAATACTGTTAATGCTAAGATAGACTGCGAAAAGAATGTTGTTACTATTGGCTTGGATGATATGGTTCATGAGTTTAATTTCTCTAAATTTAGTAAACAACATCGTGAGGAAGAATTGCCTGGTAAGGATGAAATTATTGGTCTTGCTTCTATTGCCATACCTCCTAGTGATCCTTTAGAACACTATTTGCTAGACCATGAAAATGATATGTTCATGAATGAAAGAAGGGAAATAGATGAAGTATTCTTTAAACAGGAACCTATTCTGCAACATAATTTGCCTGTTGAAATCCTAGGGGATCCTCCTCCACCCAAGGGTGATCCCGTGTTTGAGCTTAAACCGTTGCCTGATAATCTTAAATATGCTTATCTTGATGAAAAGAAAATATATCATGTCATTGTTAGCGCTAACCTTTCAGAGCATGAAGAAGAAAGATTATTGAGAATTCTGAAGAAGCACCGTGCCGCTATTGGATATACTCTGGATGAACTTAAGGGCATCAGTCCCACTCTATGTCAACATAAAATAAATTTGGAAGCAGATGCCAAACCAGTTCGTGATCCTCAGCGACGTTTGAATCCTAAAATGAAAGAAGTGGTAAGAAAGGAAATACTCAAGCTTCTGGAGGCAGGTATAATTTATCCCGTTGCTGATAGTCAGTGGGTAAGTCCTGTCCATTGTGTCCCTAAGAAGGGAGGTATTACTGTTGTCCCTAATGATAAAGATGAATTGATTCCGCAAAGAATTATCACATGTTATAGGATGGTAATTGATTTCCGCAAATTAAATAAGGCTACTAAGAAAGATCATTACCCCTTACCTTTTATTGATCAAATGCTAGAAATATTATGCAAACATACACATTATTGCTTTCTAGATGGTTATTCCGGTTTTTCTCAAATACCTGTGTCGGCTAAAGATCAATCAAAGACTACTTTTACATGCCCTTTTGGTACTTTTTCTTATAGACGTATGCCTTTCGGTTTATGTAATGCACCTGCTACCTTTCAAAGATGCATGATGGCTATATTCTCTGACTTTTGCGAGAAATTTTTTGAGGTTTTCATGGACGACTTTTCCGTCTATTGTTCCTCTTTTGATGATTGCTTGAGCAATCTTGCTCGAGTTTTGCAGAGATGTGAAGAAACTAATCTGGTCTTGAATTGGGAAAAGTGCCACTTTATGGTTAATGAAGGTATTGTCTTGGGGCACAAAGTTTCTGAAAGAGGTATTGAAGTTGATAAGGCCAAGGTTGATGCTATTGAAAAGATGCCATGTCCCAAGGACATCAAAGGTATAATAAGTTTCGTTGGTCACGCCGAATTTTATAGGAGGTTCATTAAGGACTTCTCAAAAATCTCTCGGCCTCTGACTAACTTATTACAAAAGGATGTACCATTTGTCTTTGATGATGATTGTGCAGAAGCATTTGAAATACTTAAGAAAGCATTAGTCTCTGCATCTGTTGTTCAGCCACCTGATTGGAATTTACCCTTTGAAATTATGTGTGATGCTAGTGATTATGTTGTAGGTGTTGTTCTAGGGCAAAGAGCTGATAAGAAATTGAATGTTATCCATTATGCTAGTAAGACTCTAGACAATGCTCAAAGAAATTATGCTACTACCGAAAATGAACTTTTAGCAGTTGTTTTTGCTTGTGATAAATTCAGACCCTATATTGTTGATTCTAAAGCAAATATATTTCACACAGATCATGCTGCTATTAAATATCTTATGGAAAAGAAAGATGCAAAACCTAGACTTATTAGATGGGTTCTCCTGCTACAAGAATTTGATTTACATATTGTTGATAGAAAAGGAGCTGAGAACCCTGTTACAGACAACTTATCTAGGTTAGAGAATGTTCTTGATGACCCACTACCTATTGATGATAGCTTTCCTGATGAACAATTAAATGTCATAAGCACTTCTCGTAGCACTCCTTGGTATGCTGATTATGCTAATTATATTGTTGCTAAGTTTATACCACCTAACTTCACATACCAACAAAAGAAAAGGTTTTTCTATGACTTGCGACATTACTTTTGGGATGACCCACATCTTTATAAAGAAGGAGTAGACGGTGTTATTAGACGTTGTGTACCTGAGCATGAACAGGAACAGATCCTACGCAAGTGTCACTCCGAAGCTTATGGAGGACACCACGCTGGAGATAGAACTGCACATAAGGTATTGCAATCCAGTTTTTATTGGCCTACTCTTTTCAAGGATGCCTGTAAGTTTGTTTTGTCTTGCAATGAATGTCAAAGAATTGGTAATATTAGTAGACGTCAAGAAATGCCTATGAATTATTCACTTGTTATTGAACCATTTGATGTTTGGCGCTTTGATTATATGGGACCTTTTCCTGCCTCTAATGGATATACCCATATTTTAGTTGATGTTGATTACGTTACTAAGTGGGTAGAAGCTATTCCAACTAGTAGTGTTGATCATAACACTTCTATTAAAATGCTTAAGGAAGTTATTTTTCCGAGGTTTGGAGTCCCTAGATATTTAATGACTGATGGTGGTTCACATTTTATTCATGGTGCTTTCTGTAAGATGCTTGCTAAATATGACGTTAATCATAGAATTGCATCTCCATATCACCCGCAGTCTAGTGGTCAGGTAGAATTGAGCAATAGAGAGCTCAAATTAATCTTGCAAAAGACTGTCAATAGGTCTAGAAAGAATTGGTCCAAGAAACTGAATGACGCATTATGGGCCTATAGAACTGCATATAAAAATCCTATGGGTATGTCTCCGTATAAAATGGTTTATGGAAAAGCATGTCACTTACCTCTAGAACTAGAACATAAGACATATTGGGCTATTAAAGAGCTTAACTATGATTTCAAACTTGCCGGCGAGAAGAGGTTATTTGATATCAGCTCACTTGATGAATGGAGAACCCAAGCTTATGAAAATGCCAAGTTGTTTAAAGAAAAGGTTAAAATATGGCATGACAAAAGGATACAAAAGCGTGAGTTTAATGTAGGTGATTATGTATTGCTATACAACTCTCGTTTAAGATTTTTTGCAGGAAAACTTCTCTCCAAATGGGAAGGTCCTTATGTTATCGAGGAGGTCTATCGTTCCAGTGCCATAAAAATCAACAACTTTGCAGGCACGAATCCGAAGGTGGTAAACGGTCAAAGGATCAAACACTATATCTCAGGTAATCCTATAAATGTTGAAACCAATATTATTGAAACCGTAACCCCGGAGGAATACATAAAGGACCCTTTCGAGAATGTTCCAGAGTCCGAAAAGGAATAGGTATGTGGTACGGTAAGTAAACCGACTCCAAAACAATTTTTAAGGCTATATTTCTCCGTTTTGGAATATTTAGAAAAATAGAAAAATAAGTAGCAGTCCGGGTAGGACACGAGGCCTCCACGAGGGTGGAGGGCGCGCCCTACCCCCTGGGCGCGCCCCCTACCTCGTGAGCACCTCGTGTGCCCTCCGGACTCCGCTTCCTTGCAAGATACGTATTTTGGTAGGTAAAAATTCATTATATATACTCCCGAAGGTTTTGACTCCCGTATCACGCAAATATCCTCTGTTTTTGTTTCGAGCTGTTGCCGTTACAGATTAGAGTGAGATGTCTTCCCAAGATTCGGAGGGAGAGAGCTACATGGCTGATTATATTGCAAATCCAAAAGTATATGGGGATGTGGAGCATTACGGCTGGACCACGGAGGAAGAAGAAGACTATGATCCAAAGAGGAAGGAGGAAATGAGTTCCGACGAAGAGGATTATTCCCTACCTCAACCTGGTGATATGCATGTGGAGTTCAAGAAGTCAAGCCTCCATAAGGTCCAATCTATCCCGCCTCGTTTCTTGCAGGACAGCAAGGCAGCACTATGCAAAAAGATAATGAAACTTGAGCTCGAGAATGAGGATCTGAGGGAGGAAAATTTTAGCCTCAGACGCAAGCTGGAGAAGAAAAATGCAACACCTCCACCACCAACAACAAAGAAGGAAACATAATCACATGGGTATGGGCACTCCCCTTGGCAACTGCCAAGCTTGGGGGAGGTACCCTGGTATCGTATCACCATCACAACTTCTATCTTTACCGTTTTTCTTAGTTCGATCCTTTTAGTAGTATCTTGATTTAGTAGAATAAAGTCATGGCATGATCTAGTTTTGAGTTTTGCTTTATGATCCTTCTTTGTAATCGAGTCCGTGAGCTATATAATAAAGATTAGTGTTGAGTCAAGGGCTTGAGTATTTTGCCATGATCTTGGGTGATTATAAGAAAAAGAATAAAAAGAATCAAAGAGTTCATATTGATCTTAGTGAAAGTAATGACTTCACATAGAAAGGGTATGATGATTAAAAGTTGTTGGGAGTTGGCAAATATAGCTTTGGTCATCGCTGCAATTAATAGGAAGTAATAAGGAAAGAGAGGTTTCACATATAGATATATTATCATTGACATCTTTTATGATTGGGAGCACTCATTAAAATATGACATGCTAAAGAGTTGATGCTGGACAAGGAAGACAACATAATGAGTTATGTTTTCTTACATCTGAGATAAAGTATGTTGTCATGGATCCTCTACCGTGTTGAGCTTGCCTTTCCCCCTCATGCTAGCCAAATTCTCAGCACCAAGTAGAAATACTACTTGTGCTTCCAAATACCCTTAAACCAGTTTTGCCATGAGAGTCCACCATATCTACCTATGGATTGAGTAAGATCCTTCAAGTAAATTGTCATCGGTGCAAGCAATAAAAATTGCTCTCTAAATATGCATGACTTATTAGTGCGGAGAAAATAAACTTTGTACGAACTTGTTGTGGACGCAATAAAAGCGACGGACTGCATAATAAAGGTCCACATACAAGGGGCAATATAAAGTGACGTTCTTTTGCATTAAGATTTTGTTCATCAACCCTAAACGCGCATGACAACCTCTGCTTCCCTCTGCGAAGGGCCTATCTTTTATTATTATTCTTTACCTTATGCAAGAGTCACGATGATCTTCACCTTTCCTTTTTCATTTTATCCTTTGGCAAGCTCAGCATGTTGGAAAGAATATGATATATATATATATATCTAATTGGATGTGGGGGAGCATGAATTATTATTGTTGACATTACCCTTGAGGTAAAAGGTTGTGGGGCAAAACTATAAGCCCCTATCTTTCTTTGTGTCCGATTAAAACTCCGTAACCACAAGTATTGCGTGAGTGTTAGCAATTATGAAGGACTAAGTGATAGTTGAGTATGTGGACTTGCTTTTAAGCTCTGACATAGACTCTTTCCGATGTTATGATAAATTGCAATTGCTTCAATGACTGAGGTTATAATTTGTTGGTGCTCAATAAGGTTTCTGATTCATACTTTGGCTTTGTGAAAAGATCATTACTTCAACATGAGTAATCATATGACAAAATCTATTTATGTTGCTATTATGGAAATAATCATGATGCCTTCATGTCCGTATTTTATTTTTATAAACGCCTCTACCTCTAAACATGAGGACATATTTATTGTTATTGCCTTTTCGCTTGAGGACAAGCGAGGTCTAAGCTTGGGGGAGTTGATACGTCCATTTTGCATCATGCTTTTATGACAATATTTATTGCATTATGGGCTGTTATTTCACGTTATGTCACAATACTTATGGCTATTCTCTCTTAATTTACAAGGTTTACATGAAGAGGGAGAATGCCGGCAGCTGGAATTCTGGGATGGAAAAGGAGCAAATATTGAAGGTCTATTCTGCGCAACTCCAAAAGTCCTGAAACTCCATGGAACACCTTAAAATAAATAAAGAAAAATTGTCGCCAAAGATGAAGGCTAGGGGGCACACACCCTGCTCACGAGGGTGGGGGCGCGCCCTCCCCCCTGGGCGCGCCCCCCTACCTCGTGGGCCCCCTGGTGGCTCTCCGACGCCCATCTTCTCCTATATGAAGTCTTTCGATGAGAAAAAATAGAAGGAAACCTTTCGGGATGAGACTCCGCCGCCACGAGGCGGAACCTTGGCGGAACCAATCTAGGGCTCCGGCAGAGCTGTTCTGCCGGGGACACTTCCCTTCGGGAGGGGGAAATCATCACCATCGTCATCACCAACACTCCTCTCATCGGGAGAGGGCAATCTCCATCAACATCTTCACCGGCACCATCTCATCTCCAAACCCTAGTTCATCTCTTGTATCCAATTCTTGTCTCCAAGTCCGGGATTGGTGCTAGTAGGTTGCTAGTAGTGTTGATTACCTCTTGTAGTTGATGCTAGTTGGTTTATTTGGTGGAAGATCATATGTTCAGATCCTTTATGCACATTATTATCCCTCTGATTATGAACATGAATATGCTTTGTGAGTAGTTACGTTTGTTCCTGAGGACAAGGGAGAAGTCTTGCTATTATTAGTCACGTGAATTTGTTATTCGTTCGATATTTTGATAAGATGTATGTTGTCTAACCTCTAGTGGTGTTATGTGAACGTCGACTACATAACACTTAACCATTATTTGGTCCTAGAGGAAGGCATTGGGAAGTAATAAGTAGAGGATGGGTTGCTAGAGTTACAGAAGCTTAAACCCTAGTTTATGCGTTGCTTCGTAAGGGGCTGATTTGGATCCATATGTTTCATGCTATGGTTAGGTTTACCTTAATACTTTTGTTGTAGTTGCGGATGCTTGCAATAGAGGTTAATCATAAGTGGGATGCTTGTTCAAGTAAGAACAGCACCCAAGCACCGGTCCACCCACATATCAAATTATCAAAGTACCGAACGCGAATCATATGAGCGTGATAAAAACTAGCTTGACGATATTCCCATGTGTCCTCGGGAGCGCTTTTCCTATTATAAGAGTTTGTCCAGGCTTGTCCTTTGCTACAAAAAGGATTGGGCCACCTTGCTACACTTTATTTACTCTTGTTACTTGTTGCTCGCTACAATTTATCTTATCACAAAACTATCTGTTACCACTTATTTCAGTACTTGCAGAGAATACCTTGCTGAAAACCGCTTATCATTTCCTTCTGCTCCTCGTTGGGTTAGACACTCTTACTTATCGAAAGGACTACGATAGATCCCCTATACTTGTGGGTCATCAACGGGGGAGACTTCCCCCTAGCACAGGTCCAGCACCCTCCGCTCCATGCCTGACGACGACGAGGCCGATGCCAGGCGAGGGGGGAGAATGCGCCCCTGGTCCCGAGGAAGGACAGGTCCGGGCCGATCTCCCGAGGGTCTTCCCCAGCCCCCGCGTCGGCCGAATCCAACTCTAGTCCTTCAGGTGCGCCTTCCTCTGCGGCCGGGCCTCCTGAGGCTGAGCCCCGCAAAAGGCTATCGGGCTTCAAGCTTGGCCGGAGTCCATGGGGTCCCGCGGCAGTCAACCAGTAAGTACTCGAACTTTGCCTTGCTCCTGTCTTTTTACCGTCGAGGCTTGACATCTTCCATTGGGTAGGCTACTACCTGCGGCGAAGAGGCTGAAGGGAGACGCGGCAACCCCGCCTGGAACGGGCTCGTCAGCCGTGGCCACGTCTTCACTCGCGGGGAAGGGAGGCAACGGGGCCCGAATGTCCCCTGCCCGATCATCCTCACGAGGCCAGCAGGGACACTCCGGCGAGGAGTCAGCCCCCGTGGCTCCGTTGACGTTGGAGGCGCCCGTGATTGATGTTGTCGCCGAAGTTGCCAGGGCTCAGGAGGTCCCTGCCTCCCAAACCATGATCACGCTGCCGTCTTCTCCTCCTACTCCACCGGCTCCCGTCTCCTCTGCTTCCTCCGCTGCCTTGGACCGTGCTGCCGATGAGCTGAGTCGGCTGCGGGATGATCTCCGGAGCGCAGACCCCCGCCTAGTGGCTGGGCGCCTGGAGTTGGTCTCCGGCTGGGTTTGCTCTGACGCCTCTGTCCGAGCGGCGCTGAGCCAGGCTGTGACGGCTTCTGAGGAGGAGAAGCAAGCCACCTCCCAGGCCATGGCCGCTCGCGACGTGGCATTGAAAGATGCCTCATCTATCAAGGGCCTCTACGAGAGGCCGGAGGGCGAGCTGCAAGTGCTGCGTGATGAGCTCGCCAACGAGGTTCACGACCGCCAGGTGAAGGAGGAGGAGATGAAGGCTCGGGAGGCTGCTGTCAAGGACCGCGACACCGAACTCTCAGCTGACCACGACCGGCTGAAGATGCTGGAGCAGGCGCTGAAGACGGAGAGGATCGAACTGGATGCCGAGGCGAAGGTCTTGGCCGAGGACCGCGCGGCCTTCGCGTGCTATGAGTAGAGGGCACGTATAGCGCTGAAAACACTTTATGATGGGGGCCTGGAGAAACCGCTGGCTGGAGCCAAGGAAGGCCCCACTAAGCTGGTTCCCTTCCTCGTCGAGGCACTTGAGGAAGTCGTGATTGGCATCGGCCCCATGGCTGAAGTTGAGGCTCGGGTCGTTTCCTCCGCCGCGCTGACGCGGATCCTCAGCCACGTCTACCTCCACAACCCCGACACCAACCTTGACGACCTGCTGGAGCCCGTGGACGCCAAGCACTCCACCGCTGCTGCCAAAGCCGTCAAGGGTCGGGCAGAGGCCTTGCTGTCGAAGTTCCGCGCCTTCAACACCGCGCCCAAGCGAGGCGCTGTCGGCTCCGCGGCTACAGGGGTGGGGCTGACAAGCGCGACTCCACCACGAGCGGTGGCGCGGCCCAGGGGTGATCTTCTCGTGGCCTTTTTCCTTCTTTGATTCCTGCAATATGCACCGTGCCTCATGGGGGCGTTTAAATTTGCGTCTGGTACTGTGAGAACAATCTATGGTCTGTAACATTTGCTTCTGGATTTGCTAGATTTTGCGATTTCCTTCCTATTTGCCTAGTCTACGTCGGCAGGGCCCAGCCCCGCGCATACCTCAGCCGCCGTTAGTCCCGACCGGATCACCAGGACGGGACTAAGGAGTGAGGGGCTACGTGGCAAGTTAGGCTCCTAAGTCGCGATGCTCAGGAGTCCCCCTTGACGCGCAAACAGCAAATAGGGAGGGATGGAAGAGAGGATTTGACGTTCTACGTCGGCAGGGCCCAGCCCCGCGCATACCTCAACCGTCGTTAGCCTTTCGGAACTAAGGAGTGAGGGGCTACGTGACCAGTTAGGCTCCTGAGTCGCGATGCTCAGGAATCCCCCTTGACGCCCAAACGGTTCTTCATACCTTGGCTCCGCTCGGGGAGGGACCTGGCTGGGTGGCGTGTGCTCGGGCGTGGCCTGGGCACAGCCCCCGTGCCCAGCCCCCTCGCGCGGCACTCCCGAGGGGAGGCTTTGCGATGAGGCCAGACACTGAGCTCTGGGCTCCCTGAGGTTGATACAGCCATGGGCTGCCCTCAGTTGTTTATCACCAGCGCGGAGCATAGCGCTTCCGTATGTGTACGGGCATAGCCGCTCCTCGGCAGTGTCGTCAGCCAGCATGGAGCATGGTGCTTCCACCGGTACGTGGGAGGGGGGCTCCCCTCCGGGAGGAGCCCCCGAGGCGTGTACAACCCCGCCCTGACACGTGGCCGGCACGGTAGAGCTATGAGAGGTGTATCTGGGCACCCGTGAGCCAGCGCGGGACTCGCGGGGCCCTACCTCGAGCCGGGTTGCGCCTGACTGTGGGCCTTTGTCGGTGGTACGTTCCTGCAAGGTGGTTAAAATGCAAATGCTCTATGTCCTCAGGTCCCGGCTCTCGAGCAAGCTCAGCCGCCGCTGGTATGTCAAGTCGCGATGCCGTGGACAAGGCCAAGGGGTGAGGGCTGGAGAGCCAGTAAGAGCTCCTGAGTCGCGATGGTCAGGCGCCCCCCTTTTAATGTGCAAGCGCTTTGCATAAGAGAGGAGAGGCCCGTGGTAGGCAGCGGACGATAATCATAAGCAGGTTAAGCATGAAGAAGCAAATCAACTTAGATAGATGCAAAGAAAGGCAAATGCCACTGGGTCAGGCCCGAGCGGCTTGGGGATGATGCAGCCCGAGGGGCGCCCCCAACAAGGTAAGCTGAAGACATAAGCAAAACGGATACATACCGCGGGGACAGACCCACGCGACCTGGGAATGATGCAGCCTTGAGGGCGCTCCCAGCTGAAACAAAACTTGAAAGAAGTCACTTGATACCATTGTAGAGCGAGTGTCGGAGTAGCTGGCGGTGCGCGGTGAAGAAGCCTATCCTCACAAGCCCTAGGAGCTCCGAGCCTCGGGAGGCTTGGGAGGTCCAGGCGGCTCGGCGAGGTCCATCTCCATTTCCTCTAGGAGCGCGCGATGCTTGGCCACCTGAGCTTCCAGAATGCTTCTCATCAGGCGCTGGTGGGCTGCAGCCGCGTTCGGCAGGCTGAAGGGCATGCGAACGTAGCTGTGCGGTGGACCCGCGCAACGCCCCACGCGCGAAGGCCAGAAGCGCTCCTGAGACGCGACTCGATTGAGCCCTGGGCAGTCGATGCAGACATGCATCCCGCCATCCTCGCCTGGATGGGGAGCTACACCGGGCAGGCGGTGGTTGCCGCGCATGACTCTCGATTCCTGTAATTCCTGAACTACCTTGGTGATGAACTCCTAAGTGTTGGGCCCTCCTTGCCTCACGCCTTCCTGAGGGAAACATGCCGCGAAGCACGCCTCCAAGTGGTGCCCGAGCGCCTCCCTCGCGACCTTGGCAAAGTCAGTGGCTCCCCAGGAGAGAGCCCCTGGGCCTTGCCCGAGGAGGGCGCCGGGCGCGCCTCCCTATGCGGCGGAGGGTGGTGCCCCTTGGATGGGCGCATGTTCCGATGTGGCACCTCCGGAGGTGCCTCCTCCTGAGGCCTTGGGCCAGGTGACATCTTCTTCTTCTTGGGAGCTGCTTCAGGAAGGTTTCCACTCTTGCTGTCTGGGTCCTCGATTGACGCGGCTTGGAAGGGACGCTCGAGAGAGCACACCGCATCCTTCTCTTCACAAGGGACCGTGATGACTCCGCCACTTCCTGGCATCTTGAGGACATTGTAACCATGGTGAGTCACTGCCATGAACTTGGCCAGGGCTGGATACCCAAGGATGGCATTGTATGGTAGGCGAATGTGGGTGACGTCAAAGTCAATGAGCTCGGTACGGTAGTTCTTGCACTGTCCAAAGGTGACAGGGAGGCGGACCTGCCCTATCGGGACAGTGGAACCATCAGTGACTCCTGAGAAAGGCTTGGTTGGTTGAAGGTGATCATATGGCACTTGAAGATTGTTGAACGTCTCGACAGACAGGACGTTGAGCCCTGCTCCGCCGTCGATGAGGGTCCTCGTAACTTGCACATTGATGATGACTGGGGAGCAGAGCATCAGGAGGAACCCGGCCGTTGCCGCGCACTTGAGCTGATCCGCTGAGCTGAACGTGATGGCGCATGCAGACCACCTAAGAGGGTGTGTGGCCTCAAGCTTGGGAAGGACTGCATTCATCTCGCGAGCAAACTGCTTAAAGATGCACTGGGAGGCTTGGGCCTGAGCGCCGCCCAAGATGCAGGCGATCGCACACGGCTCCTGGAATCCCCCAGCCCCCTCGTCCTAATGATGGTCGTCATTCCTTCTTGGTGGTGGTGGCAGAGGAGGAAGCCCTGCGTTGCCTTGCGGACGATCCTCACGACGCTGATCCCTCCAAGCCCCCTCGTGAGGCTGGTCCTGCCAGCGGTCCTCGCGAGGCCGGTCACGCCACCCATGGCGAGGGCCACGGTCGTCCCATCATCCTCCACCTCTTGCTCCGCCCCGGCCGTAGCCCCGATCATTGTGCTCGGGGCGTCGACCGACACGGCCTTCTCGCACGGCCTTGAGCTCTTGGCATTCATTGGTGTTGTGGGTATGGAGATCGTGGTACGCACAGTACCGGCTGCCCTTGGACGACTCTGGCTGGTCCCTGTCGTGCTTCATGTACGGCTCTGCTGCGAGCACAGCTGCTCCCTTGCGCTTCACATCCTTGGCCTTGGCTTTCTTCTCTTTTGGGTCTGCTGCCGGGAGCTCGAGAAGGGAGAGGCATCCCTCCTCAGCCCTTGCGCACTTGGTCGCCAGGTTGAACAACTCCAGAGACGTACACAGATCTTTGTGGATCGCCAGCTCCTCCTTCATCTTGACGTCACGGACACCATCAGAGAATGCCGAGATGATGGCATCCTCGGTTACCCTAGGAATCTTGAGGCGAGCACTATTGAAGCGCTGGATGTACTTCTGCAAGGTTTCTCCGGGTTGCTGCTTGATGCGGCGCAGGTCACCCATGGCCGGCGGACGGTCGCGAGTGCCCTGGAAGTTGGCGATGAAGCGAGTGCGCATCTTGTCCCAGGAGGAGATTGTGCCAGGAGGCAGGTCCAGGAGCCAGGTGCGGGCACCGTCCTTGAGTGACATGGGAAACCAGTTCGCCATGAACTTTTCGTCCCCATTGGTGGCTTCGATGCCCAGCTCGTAGAGTTGTAGGAACTCTGCAAGGTCGGCAGTGTCGTCGTAGCGAGGAGGCAGGTCGGGTTTGAACTTGCCTGGCCAGGCGACACTGCATAGCTCGGTGGTGAAGGCGCGGCAGCCTGCGATGGCCACCGGAGCTCTCTGCTGATGCGGGGCTTGCTCCTGGGGGTTCCCGCACGCTGCTGACTGGAGCAGCGCGGGGTCTTGGCATGCTGGCGCAGGGATGCAGTCATGGAGCGCCATTGCCGGGAGCATGTGTGCACCTTCTTGGGGACGAGGGATTTCTTGGCAGCTCCTTTCTTGTCGCGCGGGCGCCGGACGCGGTGGATCTCATCCTAGGGCCGCGCGCCTTGGAGCCAGGGCGCTGTCTTGGGGAGGAGGTAGCAGAGGCGCCTCCTGATCGGCGCCTCCTACGCAGGATGGAGGGCGAGGCAGCGAGAGGGGCGGAGCAGGGAAGCCCCCTGTGGCGCTGACGAGCTCGGTGATGCGAGCGAGCCACTCCTCGTAGAGGTCGTCGACAGGACGGTAGTGCAGGAGCTCACACGCCAGGAGCAACACGGCGTGCGCGTCCGTGGGGGCGCGACGGGCGTGGGATGACGAACCAGCTGGAGTCAGCGACGGGGTGGCGGTGCGGCCTTCCCGCCGCACCGAAGGATGCAGCAACGAGGCCTGCTGCTCATTCCCCGCCGGGCCGGTGGCGGTGTTGGCGGCAGGCGATGGGGAATGACGGGACACCCACCAACGGGAGCCGTCTGGGTGACGCGGGCGGTGAGAGCAGCCCGACACTCGGCGCGAGCCCGGCAAGCGTCAGCCATGGACACGATGGAAGATCGAACCCGAAACAGCGGAAGAAAGATTCCGGCGCACCCCTACCTGGCGCACCAAATGTCGGATGTTGGGTTCCGGCAGACCCTTAAGGTTTGAACTCTGGGGTGCGCACGAAGATCTTCCCCCGAGCGATCCACGTTTGATCGCCTCACGAGAATCTAAGCTAAACGATGAACAACACAAGGGACACGAGATTTATACTGGTTCGGGCCACCGTTCTGGTGTAATACCCTACTCTAGTGTGTGGTGTGGTGGATTGCCTCAGGGGCTGATGATGAACAGTACAAGGGAAGAACAGCCTCGCGAGAGGTGTTCTTGAGCTGGTGCGATGAACTGCTAGGGTGAGTTCGATCGCCTCTCGGTCTAATGGGTGCTCGATCTGATCGTTTTCCCCTCTGTGGTGGCTAGTCCTATTTATAGAGGCCCTGGTCCCCTTCCCAAATATTGAGCGAGAAGGGCGCCAACAACGGCCATTTTGAAGGGAACATCTAGTACAAGTTATCCTGACTAAAGTTGGTCTTCGGCTGCCAAAGGCACTGGCGATGACGCCGTCTTGGGCTCCACGGTGACCTCCATCCTACTACTCTGCTGGTCTTGGTCTCGTTGAACTAAAATGGCAACCTTTGCCTGATGCCTCGGTACTCCACGCATGTGCTTGCCCCCTTTGCACCAAAGAGGAAACAAGGACACTGCGCAGGCTGGCGCCTGCCTGGCGCCCGCCTGGTCTCGATCGTCATGGCTTGCATCACGAGCACCTCGTGAGGTACCCTGCCTTTATCTCTCCACCTCCTCGTGAGCTTGCCTAGCGAGGCCGTCTCTGAGGAAGGCGTGTGTCGTCCGCCCCGTGAGGCTTGGCCCCTCGCGAGGGTCTTGAGTCTTGCGCTGATGAAGATGGGCCGTACTGGGCCACCACTCGAGCCACGCCGCAGGCCGCAGGTAGGCAAGTCTGGGGACCCCCGTTCCCAGAACGCCGACAACAGGACAAGCATTCGCACCACTTCATAATCAGGATAATGACAACAAAAGACATTGCGGACACCTTACATGCCCCCGCGGGGTACTTTCTCAATTCCTCGCAGGGAACAAAAGGTGTGAGTCCTAAGGAGCCCTGACTACATGCGCCCTCATGGCCGACGCCATCATCAACAGTGGGCCACGAGGGCCGGCGCCAACCCCATCCAAATCAACTACGGCGACGGCCTGACACGGTCGCCTTGCTCCGGGCGCGACGCGACCTTGGGGGCACGTAGCTGTCGTCGCTCGTCTCCGGAGTCGCGAAGAGCTCGGGAGAGCCACTAGACTCCCAAGCATGGTCATTGCTGTCGGAGGAGCCGCTGGGGAAGCGGGTGGTAGGCCTAGACCTTGCCACATCGACGTCCTGTCTGCCTCCTCTGGGGTAGCACTCCAGCTGGCGGCCTTCCGCATCGAAGACCTTGAAGAGCATCAGGGAGGCGCCATCGTATTCAAAATGAATCACGAGGGCACCTCCTGTTCGGCAGACCCGGGCGATCTCGCACCAGCCCCGGGTCATGTAGACCTTGCCCGGAGCGACGACTTCAACCTCCGCTCCGGTCGCCGGGGTACCGCAGTCGGCGTGCTGCAGCCAGAGCTCAAGAGGCCCCCTCGGCGGCATCTCGAAGGCGAAGAAAGGAGGGAAGAGGATCCAGGAGCTTGGAGGCATGGCGGCGTGGAGTACGAGCTCGTGAGAGGAGTCCGCGGCATGGACTCCAGGAGCAACGACGCGCACCGCCGTGACTCGTCATCGTCGCCAACGGCGCGGGCGGCGTCTCTCGGCATCTTCTTCTCTAGGGCCCTCAGCCCGGGCGTACAGAGGGAGCGGAAACCCAGGAGGTGGCCGCTCGTACCAAGGCCTCGACATCTCCGGCCGTGCAACCTCATCGCGCCGGCCAGGGACCGGCCGTTTCTTCGGCGGGAGCGGGTCGGGCCCCTCCCGGGGGGCCTTTCCTTTCTCATCAGCTGAGAACCGGCAGATTGGTGCCATTGGCAGCAAGATGGAGGAGGAGCGAGGAAGAAGAAGCGAGCGGAGCGAGAAGAGATGGATTGAGGGGGCTCGCGCCTCTCCGTACTTATAGTCCAGAGGAGGCCAACCGTCGACCTCCATGATTGCGGTTAATCATGACTCTTTTTGCATGCAGCAGGGATTCATCAAATCGGGCAGTTGCCGATGCAGCATGGGGAAGCAGAGACGCCCACGTCCAATCAACCACCACGCGGCGACCAAGGCCGCAGGCTGTTGGGGCTCGCGGCGCTCCGCACTTGCCCTTTCGCTTCACTGCTAAGCCAAGTCCGAGCGCACCTTGGGCCCGGGGGCTACTGTCGCCGTTTTGGGAACGGGGGTCCCCAGACTTGCCTGCCTGCGGCCTACGGCGTGGCTCAAGGGGTGGCCTAGCACGGCCCGTCTTCATCAACCCAAGCTCAAGACCCTCGCGAGGGGCCAAGCCTCGCGGGGCGGATGACGCAAGGCTACCTCTGCCTCACCAGGCAGGCTCACGAGGGGCCAAGCCTCACGGGGCGGATGACGCAAGGCTACCTCTGCCTCACCAGGCAGGCTCGCGAGGAGGCAGAGAGATCAAGCCAAGGAGTACCTCGCGAGGTGCTCGTGACGCAAGCCATGACGATCGAGACCAGGCGGGCGCCAGCCTGCACAGTGTCCTTGTTTCCTCTTTGGTGCAAAGGGGGCAAGCGCAGGCGTGGAGTACCGAGGCATCAAGCAAAGGTTGCCATATTGGTGTAACGAGACCAAGACCAGCAGTGCAGTAGGATGGAGGTCACCGTGGAGCCCAAGACGGCGTCATCGCCAATGCCTTTGGCAGCCGAAGACCAACTTTAGTCAGGATAACTTGTACTAGTTGTCCCTCTTCAAAATGGGCGCTGTTGGCTCCCTTCCCGCTCAATATTTGGGAAGAGGACCAGGGCCTCTATAAATAGAGCTAGCCACCATAGTAGAAAGGATTGAATCCATCCCAAGTAGAACACCGCACCAGCTCAAGAACACCCCTCACGAGGCTGTTCGTCCTCTGTACTGTTCATCATCAGCCCCAGAGGCAATCCACCACCACACACTAGAGTAGGGTATTACACCACAACGGTGGCCCGAACTAGTATAAATCTTGCGTCCCTTGTGTTGTTCATCATGTAGCTTAGATTCATGACGAGGCTTTGGGGCGTGGATCCGTAGGGAGAAGATCTTCGTGCGCACCCCAGAGTTCGAACCTTGAGGGTTTTGCCGGAACCCGATATCCAACAACATTGACCCAGAGTACTACTGCAAGCCAGGTTTGTTGACAATTTTACTTGTCTTTCTTACTCATTCGATATAATATCCAATTATTCACATCGATTAGTTGCAAACAATAAGTGCTAGACAAACTTCTTGATTCAGATTTACTGTTGTTACAATTCTGCATACTTGTCCTAGTAAGCTCACAAGTAAATGATTGATTCACTACATCTATGCTTGCCTTGTCATATTTGTTGTCAATATTCTTTTAGGGTGGACCACCCTGTTTCTCAATACTGGAACCGTAGACATGAGTGAATAGTATTTCTCTATTTCATGAATCTCAGATTCTGAACAGCATCATAATGATTATGAGCTTGCGCGCATGAAAAGAATAAAGCAAAACAATGCCATGGCTGTCAAACTTGGCATTAAGGGACTGAAATAAAGTCTGGATGCAATGCAATGCAAACGCTCTCCACCTACAGATTCATGCTCAGAATATGATCCTAACAGTGATTCTGAGCTAGAGGGAGACCTAAGTCAATGTAGCTCCCTAGTGGAGGAGTCAGAGGAAGATGCCCTATCTTATTCACCCATCAAGGTGATTGCTCTAACTTTCCAAGGTTACATTGGTCGCACATATCTTGCAACTGATGCTTTGCCTTGCTTCTACTTTGTTGAACTGCCATTAGCTTAGTTTACACATCGTGTATGTGAATACGCCCTGCCTATCCATTTTCAGTACATATTCCATCTGTCATCATACCATATTTATCCATTCAAATGTTGTTCTTGTGTATCAGACGTTCAAAAGGAAGAGGGTGATTGTTGATCATGGAGGAGCACAAGAAAAGTATTTGTAAAAGGTAGTGGCACCTGATAAATCAAATAGCCTATTAGGTGTAGTTGCAATATCACCTGACCCACAAAACACCCCAACTCTAGCAGACTCTAGCCCTACTACACTGGTCATTTCTGATGCCCCAACTCAGCAGACCCCAACTGCAGCAAACAGTATGATTATGCCAGTTGACATAGCACCAGCTCTATGACGCAAAACCCCCATTCCAGCAAAGAGTACACCAAATCCAGTTGCCAAATCCCTTTTTGAACCAGAGAGAGCCCCAATTGCAGCAAATAGGACCCCTGTTCCATTTCTTCCCAGTTTAGAAGACGAAGCTTATATTGTTGTCAGGAACTTTGTGCGCATCTTTACTTCATGGAAAGATTATACCGCAGACACAGAACAATTTCCAGTCTTCCTCCGCAACTTACGTGTAAGTAATGTACTAATGTTATTCATGGTCATTACTGCATATGTTTCTGCTGATAGAAGACACAAGATTTCATTCTTTTAAATAGGCGAGGGGCAAGCTGGATAGTGAAGACGAGCAAGGGTTGGTTGCGCTTTTCAAGCATTCATTGATGAAGTATCGTTCCTACCTGAGGCAAGCGCACTTTGATGGCAAGCCTCTAAACGAAATTTCTGTAAAGTCTCCGGTGCTACATTTATCCGACGATGACTGGAATAATCTTGTTACACATTGGTCTCGGCTGCAGCGTAAGGTACTGTCTATGATATCACATCACAATTTGAATTACATTTCTGCATTTGCCTTAATGTCTCACTTGTACGAAAACTGTTAGCAGAAGAACATTCGTTCTCAAGGGACCACAGAATCTCGCAACTGTACTACACACTGCATTGCTCTTATGAGTACCTCTTGCCCTGTATGACCATACTTACTTTCATAGTTGTTTGATTATGTAGCATCACTGCACATGTTAGCCTCAAAATCGTCCATTTGGTGGTCATTATAAGATCCGTATGGACTCTTACATAAATTTAGAATCAACCCAATGCTTTTGAAGAGGTTTAGCTCTGTAGTCCTCTTGTAAGGACTGAACGTCGTCTATCACTGTACTTACATTAACAACTACTCCCTCCGTCCCATAATATAAGAACATTTTGTACAATACACCAGTGTTCAAAACACTCCTGTATTATGGAAAGAGGGATTGGTTCATTGTGTAGCATTCTGCATATTATCTCCCTCACCCACCATTTACTAAAAAAGATCAGATCTATATTTAATCTTACCAACAAGCAGAATACACAGACAATGCCAGTGCAGAAGTGCAGCCCATTGCTCTTGTCAGTACATTTTGTCCTGTAATGCTTGTACTTCCAGGGATTGGTAGTTGATTATGTAGCATCAATCTGCATCTTATCTTCATTATCCTTTATCCCTTCCAGTATTATCATATCTATAATTACTCTCTATAAAATGTAGAGTACAGGCAATGCTTATGAAGAAGATTCTATGCTGAAATTCTTGAGTTATCCTTCCCTTGACATGGAGAAGGGCATTATAAAGCCGGTGTTAATTGTTAATGTAAGTCAGTCCTTCTAAATCCTTTATCCTCAACTGCTATTTAATTTGCTCATACTCCATATCGTTTACTGTTGTTTAGTTTGTTGTTTCTACCAAAATGCATGTTCACAAGAATTGTAAGTTCTAAGTTTTACTTGTAAAACTAAATTCCTTATTCATACCATGCACACTACTCAATACTCCCTATATGTATGCTTGTTTTTGTGGATCTATAATCTAGTGTGTGGTGAAGCAGCCCACGTTTGCACCTTGTCATCTCCTGTTTTATCTTACTGATGTGGCTGATGATATGAACAACATGCCATGCACATTAACCAAAATAGATACGATGATTTTCTTTGCCCTTCATCTATGTTTGTTATGTTGACATGGTAATCCATTAGTGTGGTGAAGCTCCCCGCATTATGAACAATGCCAAATTATGCTATTGATATTTTGAACTTATTCTTTATTTTCTAATTTGAAATTGGATGGAATTGACAGCACAGTTATCATCTTTGTTTATACACGTGCAAAACATGTCATCTCTTTGCTTTGTTTCAGGGTGATATGCCTGATGGCATGCATAAGTCTGCCGAAGGCTGTGAGACAAACCTCACATATATTGCAGCAAAGAAGGCAAAACATCTTGAAGATAGCGAGACAACCCCAAAGTCTTGTCTTGATGCGGTGTTCAAGTTACTTGAGACTAGCAGTCAGACAAGCTCAAAGAATTCATTGTATGAATCAGTTCGACTTCTTCAGTCCCAAGTTCTAGCATAAAGGCATTCTGCAACTCAACTTCGACTTGAAGTCCTATCTCTAAGAAAGATTGCGGAGAACACCAATGAGAACCTCATTGCTAAACAGCTACACCTGGAAGCTATGATCGACATGCTAGGCCGGTCTCATAGCCTTGCTCAGCAGCTTGCGCAGCAGTTCCCCCGCAAGGCTAACCTTTCTTGAACTGTCTTGGAAGTGGTCTTGGTTCAGTATTATTTTGTTACGCTGCAATGGTGCCCAGTTTTTGCAATCTTCTTCTTCGTTGCGCTTTATGATCACTGGTGGCGAACTTCGATGCCTAGTGGATGTAATATACCTTAAACCCTTTATTGTATAGTGTAGGTTTATTCTTACTTACTATGCCATAATTTCTTTATTGTATAGAGTAGGTTTGTTCTTAATTCCTACTAGTTACTATCATCATTCACTATCTGAAAAAAAATTAGATGTAGTCGACCGGGCCGAAACATTCGACTCTAACGGGCCTGGTTTTTAGCGGCCCGCAATTGGGCCGGCCTGCGTCTTTCTTGGGCCCGAATGATTGGGGCCTTCACACTTTGCGCCAGGCCCACAACTTACACCGGCCTATATTTTAGTTGGGCCTTTTGTGGACCCAGCGCTTAGTTTGGCCCAGGTAGCGTTGGGCCATTAACAGGATGAATATTGTACTGGCCTGTTATGGCCCAGATGAAACCATGGGCCTTTAGCAGGCCGAAATGCATGTTGGGCCTCAGTTTTCACTAGTCGTCGACGAGCCTTCAGCAGGTTGAAATGTAGACCGGGCATTTTTGGGCCCAGTTAGGTCACGGGCCGTTATCAGGCCGAAACATGTATCAGGCCTTAGTTGGCCCACTGATATCATGGGCCTTTAAAAGGCTGAAAGCTTAGTACAGGCATCAACGGGCCGAATTATGCGACAGGCCTTTAACAGGCCCAAAGTCACGTTGGGCTTAACTGTTGCCACCTTTATCACGGGCCATTAGTGGGACCGATATCCCGTCGGACCATATATGGCCCATGGGTAGCATGGGCCATTCCCAGGCCGAAAGTCACACCGGGCTGAAATGGGCCCATGTCTACATCAGGCCTCTAACAGGCCGAAAGTCACTGGGCTGTAATTGGGCTCAAATATTCAGCGAACAATTAACGGGCCAGATCTTGCTTCGGGCCGTAAATGGGCCCAAATATTTGACGAACAATTAACAGGCCAGATCTGGCTTCGGGCCGTAAATGGGCCTTTATTAAGCAAACCGTTATTGGGCTGGCCCACTAGTACCTAAGTAAGTACTATGGGCCTTTGACTGGGCCGACCTTTTTAACCTATATGGGCCTCTGTTGGGCCCAGCCACGTGTCGACGTATCATAGGCATGTCTCCTCCAATGGACGGGCGACATAAGGCCCACTGACAAGCTAACAGGTGTTCTCTCCGGCCAATCAGAATTTTACATGTGGAAATTTATCTTCTAACTATTACTCCCTCCGTTCCTAAATACTTGTTTTTTTAAAGACCTAGCTTGAGAAGCTGGTGTTTTCATGTTAATCATAGCAGGGAGAATTGCGGGAAAAACAAAAGGGGCATGATACTGATCCAAAGATCAGGAAATAGAGAAAAACAGAGGAATGAAAAGAAAAGGGAAACGAAAGAACGAACGGCCTGATAATCAGCCTATCCCTTCTGGAGGCAAGGTGAATGGGTGCATTAGGCAGGTTGCCCCGGCTTGTCGCCCCAGATCAATGCCTCTCCTGATTGCCTGTATGATCGCCGCCGCGGAGGGCTCCTTTTCTCTGAATGTGCAGCTGTTGCGGTGCAGCCAGATCTCCCAGAGCGTTAGCATCGCCAGCAATTTAATCCCTTTTCTGAACTCTGGCTTTGAGCGCTCCACAAACCCCAGGACCCGATCAACTGCCGTTGCGTTGCCATCTTCAGGCTGCAGCCGCAGGGCCTCGCAGCCGTGCCATGTCGATATAGTGTACCATAGCGAGGCAGTGAACGGGCATGTCTAGAAGACGTGCTCAGCAGTCTCAAGGTTGCGCCTACAAAATGTGCAGAAGTATGAGTTTGGCCATCCTCGTCGCTGCAATCGGTCGTTACACCACAAGCTGTTCAGCATCATCAACCAGCAAAAGACCTTCAGCTTCCCAGGCGCCCATGTCTTCCAGATGAGTTGTGGGAAGACCGAGCCATGGTTTGTCAGGAATTGCGCTCGATAAGCTGACGATGCCGAGTAGCAGCCACTGGCCTCTAAGTTCCATCTGATTTCATCCGCGCAGTCCAGGTTGAGAGAGATGGACGCAGTGTGCAGCAACCTTGCCAAACACACGCAGTCTTGCACCACCAGCTCGGTGCGCCCATGCGCTAGATCCTGGATCCAGCGATCCTCGTGCAGGGCATCGGCCACACACCTGTTCTTCCGCTTCGAGTGCTGGTACAGGGCGGGAAACAGCACCCTGAGCGCGCCCATTGGCAACCAGGAGCACGTCCAGAAGCCAGCAGTTCGGCCATTTCCAATTGTGACTGAGGTAGGCGCACTGAAGAAAACCTTGTCTGCTTCCGAGCACGGCACTTCCATGCCCACCCACGGCCTCTCTGAGTGCTTCCATGTTAACCAGAGCCACCTTTGCCGTAGAGCTGTGCCAAAGCGCTCTAGGTCAATGATCCCCAGCCCCCCTTGTCCAACGGAGAGCAGACCTTGGACCAATTGACCTTGCATTTGCCACCGGAAAGCTCGTCATCCTGTGCCAAAGGAAACGTCACCGCACCTTGTCGATCTCTTTGAAAAACTTCTTCGGCATGCGGAGTACGGTGAGAGCGAATGTAGGGACTGCGCTTAGAACTGCTCTGACAAGGACCCTTCTTCCGGCGATGGTCATGAGCTTTCCTTTCCACCCGGCCAGCCTTGCCCTGATCCGATCGAGGACGAACTGGAGGTGCACGATCCTGGTTCTGGTGAGGGTAAGAGGCAGCCCTAGGTACTTCATAGGGAACATAGCCACAGTTCCCCAAAACTCTGCAGCACCTGCTGGATGTCAACGTCTTCACAGCGGATCGGAGTTGCAGTTGATTTCTGACGATTGATCTTCAGACATGTCGCTTCTCCGAACTTGTGCATGATCTCTACCAAAGCATCCATCTCTTCCTTGTCCGGGTTCATGAAAATCACTGCATCGTCAGCATATAGGCTGACCCTTAGTTTGAGATCTCTCCTTGGTAGTGGCTTGATCATCTGTTGCATTACCGCCTCATCGATCAGTCGCTGCAACGGGTCAATTGCAAGGATGAAAAGCAATGGTGACAGCGGGTCGCCCTAGCGGAGCCCTTTCCGGTGCCTGATCCTGGTCCCTGCCGATCCGTTAAGAAGGAACTGAGAGCTCGACGTCGATAGCAACCATGCCACCCAATCCCTCCACCCAATCCCAGGAAACGCTGTTGAACGCCTTCGATATATCAAGTTCCTAAATACTTGTCTTTCTAGAGATTTTAACAAGTGACTACATACGGTGCAAAATGAGTGAATCTACACTTTAAAATATGTCTACATACATCCATATGTTGAGTCCATTTGAAATGCCTAGAAAGACAAGTATTTGAGAACGGAGGGAGTATTACAGCGTGTGGCACACTCGAGCGCTCGCGCCCGCACTCTCTCCCTCTCCTCGTCCTACGCCCCGCGCGCGCCGGCGTCGGCGCCCTGCCCCCCGCCATGGACGCGCACACCGGCGCCCCGCTCACCCCGCTGTACAT